>NW_014569722.1:0-12112 GCF_001313835.1 Polistes canadensis
ACGACCTAATGTCTCCGTGAATAGGGATAATACGATAGAACTATTTTACGATCTATCAAAACGATAGTAAAAATTGAAACTTAAACTTCGATCCTGTAATAAAAAAAAAAAAGGATTCTGATTTACATTAGTAAGTAACGTAAAGAAAAATGACGCATTGGTGGAAAATAATTAACAAAAGAAAAAACAAATAAAAGAGAGAATATGTGTGTGTGAAATGAATGAGATGAATCTATATATGCAATTTTATTGGTGCATTTATACGAATACAAAATAATTGGCAAATAATTTCGAAACATGTGACTTCATAAATTACAATCAAATTTTTATTTTGTCGATAATAATAATTTTATATTTAATAGAATTTTCCCACACTCTTTTTTTTTTTTTTTTTTTATAGCGAATAATTAAAAACACAAATTTTATCCAAGGTCTATCAATACTTGCATTAAATGTAAAAGGTAATAACTTCGAACGCTTGTGTGTGTTGTAAAACATAATTAATTTTTATTTGTATATTATTGATTAAAAAAAAACAAAAAATAGAAGAAAAAACAAACAATAAAGATTTATCGGTGATTCATTAAAGTTAAAAATTTCGAGGTTATTATTGTCAATTATTCCGAATCATATCGTATATTTATTACATTTATAAAAATTGGCCGATCTATCTTTTGTCAAATGTTCATGATTCGACCTTTATTTATTCGTTCACTTGGAGATAAAAAGAAACGAGCCCCGGGCACGATAAGAATTAGACCGAGAAACTCAGTTAAACCATCTACCAAATTCTCCAAGTTCGCTTTGTCTGTTAAAGAAGAAGAAGAAGAAGAAGAAGAGAAATAAGAAAAAGAATAAGGAAAGGTATAGTATAAACTTCGGTTCACTTTTCCTAAATTCTCGCTTTCTTCGTAATTCTAGTAAAGGATCGTATCGCATCGTTGAGACTTCGTTAATTACTTTCATCAAGAGCGTTCACGTTGTCGTGTAAATTTGTAAAAAGTTTTTCAAGTTAACATTTTTCTTAACTATAACTTACTTCGTGACAGTGATTTTTAAACTATCATTAAATTACTGATTGAACAACAAAATATTATTGATAACAAAATTTTAATTCAATTGTAATTATTGTTAACACTAAGAATACAATGATTTTCCCATTTTTTTCTTTCTCATTTCTTTTTTATCATCCGTTTTTTTTATTTATTTAAACGTGTCTTATTTTAGTGTCAACTAGTATTATCTTGAGCTTTTAAACACTTTCGACGAATCGTTTGTAAAGGTATTGTAATTTTATCGACAATTTATTGAGATCAGCATATCAAAGATGTCCGATGCATGCACTTCGAGGAAAGCTCGTTAGTTTCTAGACGAGATTGTGGGCCTCTGTCAGAGACTAGAAGCACAACGACATCAATGGATGATTGAAAAACGACGTTTAGTATTCATACCATCGCAAAATAGCTGTTCTCCGTTAGAGATGAGTGAGGGAGTATTCTCTTATATTTTCATTTTTCTCGCTTTTCCTTTCAATCGATTTAAAAACGTATACCTGCCGAATTGTTCGAACTCTCAAGCTCGAATTTCCTAGTCAAACGCACGAATTAGGATAATCCTGTCTTCGATTGGAACACGACGAACAAATGTATTAGATACTGTATATTTTGTATATTTATTTATTTATTTAAATTTATGATACGTTTTATGGTGCACAAAAATTTAAACAAATATTATAATTCTGATATATCAAAAATTAAATTAATTTTTCATACGTATCTTAAATTGATATTTTTTCGTATTGTGACTTGCATAGAAAATATTATAATTCTGTTAATATAACTAATATTGATTTTCTACGTGAATTTTTTGTTGTTCTTCTAGTTTACGAATAAATAAAAAGAACGATCGAATTTCTTTTATTATATATAGTCAAATGTACGTGTATAAAAAGCGGTTGATCTTTTCTTTTGTATCCAATGTAAGGGAAAAGTACGAGTTCGCGTATCTTTACTTTTTATCGATATTCACTTAAGTATGTTCACTTAGTATAGTAGGGCTTTTATAAAAACGACGGGTAACGTATTTGACTCGTGAAAAAGAAAAATTGACGAGTTAAATGTCGCTCGATAAACGTCGGATTTAAAATAAGAGGTAACCACCGACGCCCTTGCTAAGTAAAAAGAAAGAAAAAATGCGAGAAAAAAAAGCAAGAAGAAATGGAAGTAAAAAAAGGAAGAAGAAGAAGAGAAAAAAACAAATCCGACTAATCCGAGTCCTTGCTTACGTGACGTTAATTGGTAAGGTTCTCTCTCGGTGGAAAAAGGTACGATATTTTTCTTAATGTAAGCGAAAGAAAAAGGGCGGAGAACGAGGCTGAAAAAAGATAGAAAAAGAAAAAGAAACACGTTTCGAATACTATATACTTTTTGCAAGCGTCGTTTTTTTTTTTTTTTTTCGACAAAAATAATGAAACTCATTATATAAACCAATTAACATATAAAAACGATTAATTAAGAAAATAAATGACAATTCCATTGTCATGAGAAGGTTCTACTGAAAAAAAAAAAAAAACAAGAATATCATTATAAATACGAGTTATACAATATGAATAATAGCTCTTTCTTTCTCTCTCTCTCTCTCTCTCTCTCTATCTCTCTTCTTTATCAAGAACAAAAAAGTGTGATTAAAGTTTCGAAATTTGTAGGAAGTTCGAAGACGGTGGTGCATTTGAGGTTGGTGAACCTTTGACCACGTAATGACTAAAAGTGGGTCATTAGGTTTGGTCGGAAGGTTTACAAGCATCGGTTATACGAAGTGCACTGTTACTACAGGGTGGTCACCTTTGAAAGAAGACGCCGAGAAAAGTCAAGCGAAATAGCTGACAGAGTGGAGTGGAGAGGAGAGGAGAGGAGAAAGAGATTAACGCAGAGATATAATACTGTAGCACTTAAAACAAGTATTTGGTGGTTGAAAGGAAAAGTACCAGAGTCAAAGGCAAACTGATTTACACTGTGTGTATACATAGAAAAAGGGGGGACAGAAAGTACCCAGGTTGCTTTGATATACACTGAGGCGTTAACAAAATATACGTATATATATATATGTACGTGTATTATATAATTCGTTAAAGAGAATATCAAAGCTTCTTGGGATTAATACATGAGCGGAAAATCAGAAGGGTATTTCATTAAATGCTATTGAAGTTTTCTTACCCTCCCTTTTGCACCCTCATATTTTCTCTTTCTTTCTTTTCTTTCGCAGCCTTGAGTTAAATATAAAAAAAAAGAAAAAAGAAAAAAAAGGGATGGGCTAACGCAGAAGGGAAATCGTTTTATTCAAAGACGCGCGTGTTGTTACTATAACACTTTATTGAATTTATTATCATCATGCGATTCAATAACATCGCTTAATCATTTCTCCTAACTTTTCATCTCATTTTTCTTTTTTTTTATATATATCTTATATATACGGTATCATCATCATTTTATCAAACGTTTTTTTTTATTAAATTAAAAAAAAATGTTTATCTCCCTATAGAATTTAATAAGTCAGATAAATATGAAATGAATACGGAAAAATGAAAAATGTAAAAATAAAATCGAAACAACGAATCGAGCTGTTATTCGCTGGTAGAAAAAAAGAAAATAAAATTGTTAACGATTAATCGCTACGTCACGAAAATCTTTGAGCTTTGGAAATAAACGAGGATGTTTCTTCCTTTTACGTTTGAAGAGACGTCGCGCTTATCGTGCTTTAAATGGAAATTAGCGAGATTATGAAAATACGTGGGAGATGCCTTAAATACGTTTGTCCTAACTGTCAGCCTGGAAAATTTGTGTTACCTTGTGTTCCCTCTCTTCATCTCTCTTAGTCATTCTCCCTCTCTCTCATTCTATTCCTCTTTTACACACGCGTATGTGTATAACCGTACGTATAACACAAACGTGCAAATACACACGCACACACAGATGCTCAATTCCTTTTAGTCGAAGTGCAGCATCCCAAAGAGAAATCTCCATACCTGTGCCACGGTAATAGTCATCCTTAAAGTACGACCTTGGAATTCATCGGCGCTGAACAGGACGTCTACGAAAACCCACTTTCCTGCCAACTGCTAAAATTGCTCGCGGATAACCCGTAATACGTATCCGCACTGACAAGGATGACACGTTTAACCCTCAAGAGAAAATGAATCTCTCTTTCTCTCTCTTTCTTTCTCTTTCTCTTCTTCTTCTTCTTCTTTCATTTCTAGTGATTTTCCTGATCCATTCGATGGCTTACGATTAATGAGGATTTTCAACTCCTAATCATCCCGGTCTGACTCTAAAATTCCTTTCGGTTGAACAATTTATTTTTTATATAGGAAAAAAAGAAAATTTTAGATAATCGAATTAAAATTGTCCGGAAATAATTGAAATAAAGATAGTTTAATTTAATCGTATATTATCACGTTCGAATATGAATTTTAATTAATACAATTTTTATCAACGTCACACACACACATATTCTATGATCATTTTTGTCTTTCATTCATTGTAATACGCGGTTAAATCGATCGATCGAAATTATAAGATCATATTTATACAGTTAATTATTGTATACAGATCGTGAAACTTATCTGTTAGAAAGTTGTGTATAACTTGAATTTTGTTTTACTGTTGATATACACTTTCATGTGTTTTAGGAAAGAGTAGTTAGGAAGTTACCTTTGCCATAAGGGGATACTGCACGTAAACGGTGCGTCGCTTTCACATGAGTTCTACGTTCAAACTTAACTAGAGCGTTAAAATTGTTTAAACCACGTTAAAAATGTTTTCTACGTGTAGCTACTACTACGTTGCCTAATTATTCTGTTTGTTTAATGAATATAAAACAAGGTAAAAGTAAAAGATTATTCTGATTACGCGATTAGACAAAAAAAAATAATAATTAAAGTTTGTATAGGTTGTATGAATATTTTTTTCTAATTTAAAAAAATCAAAATAAATTGATAAAACGCGATAAATGAAAAATAAATTGATTCCTTCTTTGTGTTAAAACATATCATGTAAACTTACTTATATATAATATTATCCAGTATTACGTATAAACTCAAAAGTATATCCAAGTTATTTCATTTTGTAGATGAAATAACTATTCACGTTAATAGTGTATGTTGGTGGTATGCGTATACAACGAGAAAGGAATTTAAATTGCTTACAAAGATTCCAGATATTATACCCACTTGTAATATCCGTTATCAACGAAACGTGTGGTATCTTGATATAAAAAAGGGAACAGAATCAAGTAGGAAAAGAATAAAAATAGTCCTTATATATTTACCTTTCTCTACTTCTTTCTGTTTCTTTACTTTGAACAAATACTCGCTTTGCTTCGTTTATATACGTAATTCTTTCTCGGTTAGACAGTTTTTCAAACTATAGTACATATACCATTACTGGTATATTACGGTATTATTGGTGGTACAATTTTTACACAAAGTATTGTATATAATAAACGTTTATAATATTTTATTTTTTAATTATAAATACTCTATTTCGAGAGATGTATTGATTTTTTAAAATCGGAAAATATTTTTATTATATTACATATATTTGTTCATTTTTATTTATTTGATACAAATTGTTAAAAGGTTTGCAAAACCACCCCTGCTCTTTATAAGTTTGTTCTTTTCCATGAAACAGTATACTGTAATGCGTGCATTATAAAATATAGAAATAGGATTGGTCAAGAAGTCATGTATTTCAGTCGTTCAAAGGATTATTTTCGAAATAATGCACTTTGTCTTAACGTCGTCGGTTGTTGATAAAATCGAAAAGTGATGAAGTGTAGGGGAAAAATCTTGGAAGAAAAAAAGTCGTCAGATTTTTCAACGTTATAACAATGCTCGACAGACTGAAAACTTTTTCGCATTATTTTTTATCATATTATCTTTAGTACTCCAACTATGTGAGCTTTCAATGTTTCCCGGACGAAGACTAAAACGAGGTGACGATGATGTGATACTTGAATAATTTGTCATCCGCAATAAAATATAATAAAAGATACAAGAAGTAAAGAACAAATTCATTACGAGAATAAATTTTATCGAAAATTATTATGTTCGACAAATTTTTCTAATCATTCTTATTATTAATCATAATATTATTAAACAATAATTATATAACACGCATACATATACGTAGTATTTTGAATACTTCACAAACTTTTAATAAACGTAATTTGTTTTTTAATTTTACGCCAAGAAATATGACATCTTACGTGTGTAACTATTATATATCATACGAGATTAATAAAAACTTGGAAAGATCACTTTCATAAGGGATCGTAAAAGATTAGGTCTCTCTCTCTCGGTCTTTCTTATTTTGTTGTATTTCAAAAGATCGATGAACGAAAATCAAGCTGACGTTTTAATGTGGCTAACACGCAGTTTCTTCATCAGATCGGTATATCGAATTGATCAAATAAAGTAAGACATAGTAGGGATTATCGATGACGATGTCTTCAAAGCTAAACGCATTAAGATATTCGATATTGAAACGTCTAATATATCTTCCAACGATGAAAAAAAAAAAAAAAAAAAGAAAAAAAAATACACGTCTATCGCGTTCGTGAAATATTACCGATCTTGCATCATCCTTTTAGAAATTCATTTTATCCTATATAATCGTATTCAATAATTTATCCTTCGTTAAATCTGCAATTTGTAAAAAAACAAAATAACGATTATAAATATTTGAAGTACATCTTGCGAAGGAAAATCATTATTTAATTAATTACTCAAATTATATTAAATAACGATTATCTTTTATTTCATTAGAATTAGGTAAGCAGTTAATGCAAAATCAAAATTCTTAGCTTGATGCAACGCAAATGCAAGTAATTTTGGTTTCTTTTTTTTTCTTCTTTACGATTTTTGTTTCTCTTTTTAGTGTTTTATTTCTTTTTAAAGGTTTCAATACTACGACGTCATAAATCAGTGGATATATAGTTTGACTTCGACCGTTCAATTTGCGAACGTCGACGCACCGGCACACTGGGGTTTCTACAGTTAATTAATCTTCATATCAGATAGAGTCAAGATACTATCTCGAGGACAAGCTATCCTTTCTTTCATTCTTTCATTCTTTCTTTCTTTTTTTATTTATTTTTCCTTCTTCTTTCTTCTTTCTATTTCTTTTTTCATCATCCTCTGTTTTGAAATATAAAAGCGGAGCATTCGAGAAGACGCTCGGGTGAGATGATAATTTTTCATCGACTTCTTTTGAAATCACATTTTCGTGATAATTTAAAAAGTAAAATTATAAAATGAAAAAAAAAACAAACATTTAACGAAGAATGAGACGATCAAATTTGATTCGTCATAAAAGCAACGATCGTTACTTTTCAATCCTATTTGATTAAATGTAATGATACGGCATTTTATTTATTTGTCCAATACATTGAAACGTCTAGAAAAATCTTCTAACTTATAATTACAAAAATAAAAAGAATAAATATAATGTTATATTAAAGTTAGAAGAAGAAAAAGAAGAAAAAAAAAATATTCTTATTTTCATCGAAATATATAAAGATGATTCCCCTAATGACGTGATATGAGGAACGAAAGATAAGTAGTGAGCTTATTTGCAATTCTAATAAAGGAGAAATAGTAGAGGAAGAAAAAAAAAGAAAAGAAGGAGAAAAAAAAGGTCGACGAATGAGATCGATAGCAATTGCAAAATGAGAGAGAAAGAGACAGAGACAGAGAGAGAAGAGAGTCTTGATTCAACGAATAAGTCGAGTTGCAACCTTCGTCGCCATGTTCAGCTCGTTTACATTCGCAGTAGGGCAACCATTGAAAAGAAAAAAAAAAAAAAAAAGAAAAATAAAAAAAAAAAAGAAATTAAAAAGACGTGGCACCTGGTTGGATTCCGAGTCTCCGGAGGCGTCCGAGAAACTTCACAAAAGTCTCACCGAGAGAGAGAGAGAGAGAGACTTATCTAGCTAGGAAAGCGTGAAGGAAAAAAGCGAAACGAAAAGAAAAGAGAACGGAATATTAAAAAAAAAGGGAAAATATAAGAGAAGAGAAGTGGGAACTCCCTTTGCGAATCATCATGTCGACGATACGAGTAGGTACGTTTACATCTAACCTTCTCTTATCTTCTTTCTTACTATATACGTATGTGTACTTTCCAACTGATAAGGACAAACTTTTAAAGACGGTGGTAAAAGGAAGAAAGAAAAAAATAGATAGAAAGGAAGATAGAGAGAGAGAGAGAGAGAGTGATGGATGGAAAGAAAAAAAAAAAAAGAAAGAAAGTGGGTGGGAAAAGAGGAAGTCGATAAAAAAGTCGAGAAATTGGCAACGGTAAACGTGAAAGAAAGTGAGAGAGAGATAAAGGAATGTTTGTAGAGGCTGAAAGTACGACAAAAGTTAGTTTTCTCTTGTTGAAATACAACGCGAAACGTCGTTGAGAAGTTAATCAACGAAGAAGGAAGAACATCGGGCAGAAGACCCCGGTCGAGAGACATTTTGTGCTTTCAGAAACGTGGTGCGGTCTGAAATCTTATTCGAGAATGGAGAACGTGTGCACGTGTCGATCTTAAACCGAGCATAGGATACGCTACACGCTTTGTTTACTTCCTTTTATCCTTCCTTCCTTCCTTCCTTTCTAACGTACAATGAATCTTAAAAGGTTCTTTTGATTAATCTAGAAAATACGTAATCCTAAAAGATATTCTCGTCAGCTTTAGGCGTTTCGTTTAAACGTAAAACATTTGTGTTGATATAGAAACTTTGTTCCTCGTTAAGTAACTCTTCCCGAATGATTGATTTAATCGTATTACGCGTTACGTTTTAATATCAGTTATATTTTGATTTGTTATTTAATAGAAATACGATTAATATTATATATGTATAGATAAGAGAGAAATAGATTATAATGAAATATTATTTAAATTTGATAGAAAATTATACGGACGGAATTATTCTAGTATATTATAATGCTCTCTTTGAATAACTTTTGAAATTATATTTTCTAGAAAAAATTATTTTCATATATATATATACATAAGTATATACGAAAGTTGGGTAATTTTGAGCAAAGTATTATGCAACGTACGTAACCTTTCTTTCTTGACGGTCTTTTAAAAATGTAAAAAAAGGTTCGTTTTACTTTTGTACCGTTGAAAAATTCGTTATTAAAGATAACGTTATATACTTACGGTATAAAGTATAATATATTGTACAAAGAATAATTTTTCAAAATTAGTTACAAAAATAAAGTATAGTAAGTTAAATGCCACAATCTATTTATTTCATACAATTGCTTATTTAATTACATACAGCCAATAATTAGTACGTTGTCCGTTAACAGTTAAAATTATTGTTGATAAAGTTCAATGTTTAATAAGATAAAGATATTTGTCGACTCACGTATAAACGTACAACACTAATACATTTTAACAACTACAATCGAGTGTGGATCATACATATGCACCAGACTGCACGTATCCGCTTCCAGTTAACTTGGATCACGAGCACAGCATCCCGATATTACCGGTAGTAGTTCCCGAGGGTCCTTCCCGCAATTTAAATGGCCGCGACACGCAGCAAATGTCTCTCGGGCTTGGCCAACAACATCGGCTTACCCACAGTTTGGCCTCTGTTGGTTCCAGTGTCTGTCGGATATGTCACACCAACACCGTTAAGGAACCCCTTGTTTCTCCGTGCAGGTAAAAAGTATTCCAAGAAAAACGATCACTTGCTTAAAATATTCCTGTCCAATTTTGATATACATTCGAATATGAAGAAAAAGTAAAAATAAATTCTTTATTATAATTAATAATAATTATTATATATTTTTTTATTCATTTCTTTTTTTTATTTATATTTTTATCAATAACTTTTGAATATGTATATATTTTTATGAATTAATAAGTAATAACTAAGATTAAGATATAACCAAGATTTATTTCCCGAATAATGATAATTATTACCGTCAAATTAGACGAAGACATATGAATGATAATAGTCAATCATAATTGATCCGTTCGATTCCAAATCAGAGATTTCGGTATGTGGCCAACTAAATCTATGAATTCGAAGCACTAATTAATTCTACCTGTATTCCAGTCAACAATTATCGTCTCCTTATTACCGAATAATAATTATGAAATCGAATATCACCATTACGTTATACTCGTTTCCTAATAATTCCTATTCCGAGATATGAGAAGAGAAAAATATATCAATTAAAGTCACGTTCAAATTTATCTATATATGTATATACAGTGACGTCCAAAAGGAGTAGAATTAAACTCATACTTACGTAGAGTACTAAACATGTAATCAAATAAATGAAAAAAATATTCAAAACAAATATATTTTAGTATAAATAATCCGCGATATCAGTAAGATTCATCAAAATTATGCGATATGCATTAAATAATTTTCTCTTTATCACTTATAAGAAAAGTATCACTTAAAAAAAGAAAAAAGGGGGGAAAAAAAGAGAACAGAAAACATCGAAAACACGTTTATTCTAATTAACCTAACCGACTAGCATTCAAATGAAGCGTGTTTAGGAGTTAACAATAACGTATTGACAGTCAATCTCGTAGAAACAATAGTCGTGTTCTGGTAGAATCCTTGAGCGATGACATAACAATAGTACGAATAGGTTCTGCTTGTGGGAAGGGTGAATAAGAGGGAGGGTAAGCGTCGTTACACGTGTTTCACGTAGCCCTGAAAGCCGCTAAATTAATTCGACGCTCCGGCAAACGTTCCTCGCGCCTTTCAATCACCCTCGATTGTCGTTTTCAGCTTTCTCTCTCTCTCTCTCTCTCTCTCTCTCATTTTCTCTCTTTCCCTTTCCCTTTCCTTTTCCCTTTCCCTCACCCATTTCGGTCTTTCTCTTTCTCGCTTCGAGCTAGCCACATTTGTCCCTCAGAGAAGGGTGAGGAAAAACAGAGAGAAATGGAGAGTGGCTAAGGGGGTTGGAGGAAGAGAGAGAGAGAGAGAGAGAGAGAAAGCGTCGACCACCGTGACACCCCGACTTTAATCGAATTAATGCTCCGAGCTCGCGTTGTACCGTTTTAATCTCGGCTCGTCCCGAAGCCACGTTACACTGTGAAAATGGTCTGTTCAGGATAGTTCCTGAGCAATATGCCACACGTTCTCAACGACAAAACCATGTAATCACGACGTACGTCTCTACGTTCGACAAATTTTAAATACTCTACTTGAATATCTGTACTCTTTTAAATTGAAATTATCGATAACGTTTGACTAACGATGATAAATATTCGTAAATGTTCAATCTGTAAATGCAATTCGTTAGATCAATATTTTTCTATTTCTTTAACACACGTGATAAGGATCTGTTTAAATTTGTTTTATTTTATTATTATTATTATTATTTTGTGTGGTAATTTTTTGTTATTTGAATAAATACATCTCATTACAATAAGCATTTTAAAAATGTTAAATCAATGATGACAAATATTCGAGAATTTAATCTGTAAATGTGTAGCAATTAGATAAACAAATTTTTTTAATTCGTTTACGTACACGATAAGGATCTATTCAAATAATTCTTATTTTTTTTTTTTTAATATTCATTATACAGGGTGACCTATCTCTTCGTATATTCGAATAAAAGTTTTATTCAAATGAGTAGTGAATTTATTTTTCTATATATATATATTTTTTGTTGTTCTTCTATCAACTTGAAAACGCGTAAAATATATTCGGAATAAAGGGAATTTGTAAAAGTGTTTCTTTTCTGTATAATCACAAGTGCTTGAGAAATCAAATCAAATCTCGACGTAGATAGAAAGTTTCGATCGTCCGAGTACTTTCGCGCGACACTCAAACCCGTTGAGATTTTCCTGATTGTTTTATAATTCCCTCAACGAGAAGAGAAACGTTCGCGCGACCACGAAACTCGAGTAATAAATTTGTAACACGCTGTCGTCGAAAACTCGTGAAAACAACTCTCCTTTCTCTCTTACTCTCTCTCTCTCTCTCTCTTTCTTTATTTTCTCAACTTTTAACATATTTTCAACTTAAATTCGTTATCTCGAATTTGTTTCGAATACTTTTCCAATTTCTTATCAACGATTAAAT
>NW_014569722.1:12428-24730 GCF_001313835.1 Polistes canadensis
TAATAATAATAATAATAATATTATAGAGAATATAATATTACCTTTATAGATATTAATATAGATGAAATGTTGACTTTCAACAAACGTTCCGATTGATTTTCTTCAAAGTTTAAGCACCGAACTCACTCGCGTTAACATGCGGCTTTAATTCTGTCCCGTTCATCGAAATTCATAGCCCATATTCGCAACGACGTTTAATGAGGCAACTTCGATTTAAAGTTCTAACTCGAAATCGATTTTACGCAGCCGCTTTAGGTGTGTGTGTGTGTTACCCTTTACGACGAACCTTGGATTTACTACTAGATTCAAATTTTCTACCAACAAAAATTTCGATATTCATTCATTCGTATTTATTTTCTTTCTTTCTTTCTTTTTTTCCTTTTTTTCTTCTTATTATTATATATTTCACAAAAGAGATAACGATACTGTAAACGTTATCGCATTTATTTGTCGCGATACACTCTTTTTTTTTTTTTTTACCCTATCGACGTAATAAATTTTTCCGATTAAATTTTCTCCGATATAAAAATTCTCGTTAATACGTCGCAAACGATTTTTCGCGTTCATTTCAACTAATATAAAAAACATTGTCGTTAACGAGACATCAATTGGCAGGCAGTATAAGTCTGATAGTATTGGTGTTCCCTTTTCTTTTTTTTTTTATAAAGAAAAAAATAAAATGATACGGAAGAAAAGAAAGATAAATAAGAGAAATGGATATATATTTATTCACACACACACACAAATCAAAGAGACAACAAATTAAATCCATGATGATTATTCAACGCGTGAAGATTTTTCTAAAAGGTTAGCGTGGAAGTAACAAATACATGAAAATTCCATTGTCTGTATTATTTCTCATCTAATAATGCTTATATCATGTTCCACGTTGGCAGAATAATTTGAATTTCCTGGCATACTGTGCATCGCCAACCAGAACAATCTGAAAACTGGATATAACAAGACAATGGCGAACCTAGGATGAACGCGCGAGCTTTTTTTTCCGCATAACCGAAACAAAAATAACGAGGAAAAAAAATTTAAAAAAAAAAAGAAAAAAAGAGAGAGAAGAAGTAGAAGAAGATAGGATAAATTCGAAATAAATTTTAGGAACGGGATAAATGTTTCCAAACGCGTATGCCGATTTACCAATCAACGTAGAAAAGTTCATGATATTTGAGGACTACGAATATATATATATTTGAAAATATAAAATTCTGTGGTGTGCCGAAAAAAAATACAAGAATGTAATCAACAAAAATATGATTTTTTTTCTAAGTGGGAGAGAGAAGACGATAAACGAAGTGTACTATTTTTCACGCTGATTGGCACCATGTCCAGTTTGGGCCGTTAACATACTTCTTTTTTTTTTCTTTTTTATTCTTCTTTTTTTTTTCTTTTTTTTTTTTCATTCTATTTTACAGCACCAAATATAATTGCTGGATTTTCTACTGAAAAATGTATACCTGGGGAGAACAAAAAAACAACAAAGAAGAAAAGAAGGGAAAACACGTTTTAGTTATTACCATAGTCGTTAAATCGATACTATATTCTCTCTGAAACTTAACTTTTAAATTATTTCCCTTGGATTCTCGATAAATTCTTTCTCATTATTATATATATATAAATATTTTGTTTTTAATCAGTAGCTTTCCTCCTACTTTTCCCTTGTTTTTTAAATGAACGCGTTCCACTTTATCTAACTTTTCTCTTTTTGTTAACGGAATACATTCTTTCGTGAAAACCTACACACAGTAATGCGCATAAATTTTCTTTCCCTTACCTACTCATTTTTTGTTCGGTTGCACCGCGGATCTGCCAGTTTGCAGAGGTATTTTTAGTAAAATATATGTTACAAGGTACGAAAGACAATGTCTAACGCGTAGATAGATGTTTTGCGCCGATGTACCGACTCTGAATATATACGTATAGTAGGTATTACAATAAAATGTTAAAAAAAAAATGTAGGAAAAGAAAAAGTATATATTTCCCCCCACAAGGAGTAAGAGAAAAAAAAAAAGTTACGTTAAAAGAGGAAAAGCTAAAAAATAATAATTATTCGAACTAAATGAATACATTAGCGTATATTAATAATTAACATTTTCATTATCGTTCCTATAAAAATATATACAATCTTTATCGTGTTTCCAACGAAGAATAATAAAAACTTGTACTTTTTTTTCTTTTTTTTTTTTTTTATAAAAATTCCAAACGAAAATTAAATAAAGATAAGGAGGGATTGTACGACTAGAAGGAATACACACACGTAAGGATAAACGTAAATGTGTTATCAGAGACGAATAAAATCGATTTCTAGAGAATTCCTTGAACAAGACATGAATGAAAAAAAGAAGAATAAGAAAGAGAGAACAAATGTCGGGAGAAGGAGAAAATTGTATCGTAGCGTGAATTCGTCAGAACCTTTTTTGCCGAAAATGAAACGTCGGCTCGCGCGACCTTTCTTGAAAATGAAATGTTCGTGTGCGTGCAAACGAGTCAGTCGGGTTGAACGTCTCTTACAAATCCGTAGGAAGAAAATTTGACGAGAATGTAAGTCGAGGGGCGTGAAGTGAAAAGAGTGCAAATGCTACCTACTACTTCGCTTTCTTCCTTTTCACACACATATATACATATACATATATATACGAAAAATGGGGAGAAAGTCAAGAGAAATAGACAGAGGAAAGGTCTGTAACATAGTGGAAGAACTCGAGAACGGTGCAAAGACGTAAACAGTCGAATGATTTGTAAAACCTGTCGCGAACGGTATCACGGAAAGCCGTGAGAAATTACGAGGTGAACCGTAGAGAAAGATAGATAGAGAAAGAAAGAGAGATAGAGAGAAAGAGAGAGAGAGAGAGAGAGAATACTACGATATTTCGACACGACTTGGAAATTTCAATCTTTTCATCTTTGCTTTATATCTTCGATCTATTCGAATGTACTGGAAAAAGAAAACGAGAGAAAATAATAATTTAGACTATCAAATTGAAATATTTGTTCATCGATATTCTATATTTTTATTTTTATTTTATTACTATTATTATTATTATTATTACTATTATTGTTATTATTATTATTATTATTATTATTATTATGCCTACATGATGTATGAGTAGTTAAAAAAGATGTATAGAAATGGTGATACTTGAAAAATTTCTAAAGAACCGTAGAATTCACGAGGGTTCAACTATTCACGAGAAGTATGACAGAAAATTTCTATGGAGGTAGTAGTGTTTTAAGCATTTTTGGAAAAGTCTAGAAAAAAAATTACGTACATTTCGAAGATGTACTCGACCCGACCTATGAAGCGAAAAGACTTTCCAGGACAATAAAAGACTCGGGCGACAGAGTTGTAAAGATTCTTCCGAGAGAAAATTCGTTGAGAGACCTCCTACAAAGTCGAATCTCACTTCCACTATTTTTTACGAGCTGGAGTGTATATATATATATATATACTCGAAATATATTGAACTCTTTAAAGCTTTAGAAATGAATTATTTGAGTAATAGGAAAAAGTACGTGTGGTTTTTATCAAAAAATTTTTGGATCAATTTAATATTTAACAATTAATTTACACGATATTTTTTTAATCACTACTTTTTGTTTCTCTTCATTTACTTTTAAATTAAATACAAACGAAAATGTGCTTGTTCAATACAATCGATAAAATATCTATGAATAATCATTAAGAAAATTATTTTGAATTGAATCTAGGTGCAAAGGAACATTAGCCCACGTCCACTTATCGTGCTTGGAAAAATGGTTGAATCAATCCTGTCGAAGTTATTGCGAATTGTGTCACTATCAATATAACGCCGTAGAAACGCTTCGTTACAACTGGTACGAACCCATGACGCGTTATATTAATTAGAAACGATTAGTCGTTCCGATCGTTAAGGATATAATATGGATTCGCTTAACTGGTCAGAACCCAATGTGCTGTTCCACCTGCATAGTTATCACTTTTATGGGAACCTTCAGGCCCGAGTCATTGAGAATATGGATTACTCATCCCCGTAATCGACGAAACGTCCAATCCGATCTTCTAATATTTACCTTACTTACCGTCGTCATGATTGGTTTGATAATCGTATGTCTTTGGGGTGAGTTATCGTATAAAATAACATAATCGATAATGAATACATTCCTATAAGATTTTAATTAACGATTTCATTAAGAATATAATTTAATTACATCTTTGTTTCCCTTTTTTTTTTTTACCCCTCCCAATGTCATCATAGGTATGCATTACTTTATTATCGAAGGTAAGAAAATTGGTATTTCCAAGTTATGGACAAGAGCAGTCATATGGCTTTTTCTCGGCATCGTGATATTAGGTTACATCATGACGGTTTATCTTCTCGGAAAGGTAAGTCCCATTTTATCCACGTACTTTATAACTTTAACGAAAGGTCCATCTTATAATTTTACCACGTTGAGAGACTGAAAGTTCATTTTTTTTTTCTTTTTTCCTATCTCTTGAATAACTTGCAAGACTACGAAACTCTATACACAACGCTTTTTGTCATATTACTTTTAGCTCTTATTTAGAAAAGCTATATATATACTTCTTGTTAGTTTTATATTGAAATATTTAAAAAGTCAGGGAAAGAAAAGGAATATAAAAAAAAAAAGAAAAAAAAAAAAAAATGAGAATGAAAACGAAAAGGAAATAAATAGAAAATAAATTATAATATAAAAAATGTTAATTTACTTTCCCTCCAATCCGCCCTCCTACCCCCCTCCCCTCCTACCCCTCTCCAGCCCGAAGAAAAATTATTATAGCTCTTTGTATCATAATTAATGAGTTTACTCGGTATATTCAAACTCATAATGAATTCATTAAGCAAAATCAACAAATTAAAAAAACGAAGGAACGAATATAATCATCAACAGCCAACACTGGTAATCCTTTATATCGTAAAAACGTTATATAGCCAGTAATTTATCAAGATCCTAAAAGAAGTCCTTAGAGATCGAGCTACTTTTACTTCCTTCTCTTGACACAAGTCCTCCATACTTTTTCTTAAGGGTTTACCTCGAGGATATCGTGTAAAAGAGAAAGACGAAGAACAGGCCACAGTAAAGGATCGTAGATGCTCTCTATGGTCTTGTCGTATAAATATGCTCGAGAGTTACCTGTCAGAACTTTAACATAATTCTAACATACTAAAGTTAACAAAGCCTTTCTATATGCTTTACATTTAGATAGGTCTTTGATAATAATTATAATAATAATAATAATAATAATAATAATAGTATAATGATGAGATGATATTGAATAGAAAATAAATAGAATAATATTCAGCAATTTTTTTGTTTAAATAAAAATCAAATAAAAAATTATTTATTATGCAACGGGTGTCATTTAACTCAATTGAAAAATATTATATTTTTTCGTTTAATGGATATTTGAAAAAATCGATACTTTTTGAACAACCCCCATGACTGAAAATTTATATCTTGAAATGAATAACAAAATATTCTAATTTTATTGACGAACCAATATCAATTTTTTTTCTCCAGTAAAACAATTTTTTGTTTAACTCCTTGTATTTTCTGTGATACATTTATTGCAATTAATCATTAGAAATAATACGAACGTTTGAAATAAAATCAATAAAGTAGAATACCTTAATGGTAATTAATGTCTTGAAAAGTGTTAGTTTTATTTTTTCGATTAGAATACTTCCGAAATTGTAAAAGTTTTCCCTTCTCTTTCTCTAATCACCGAACCGTTCCAAGAAGTCGTTAAGTCTACGTCCAAAATCGATCGAACGAATTTTCTGCCGACGATTTCTCTCAACTTACCATTTCTTCTTCTTCTTCTTCTTCTTTTTCTTCTTCTGCTTCTTCTATTTCATTTTCTTTTTTTCTTCTTTTTATTCGTTCACTCACTCACTATACCAATGTTGTATTTCATATCGTTGACACGAATACGGAAACACGTAATATTTTTCGCGAGTTTTCCTAGATATAACTATTTCCAGATGGCAATTCGCGAACTTCTCGTTTTCCTCTTTTCTGTCGTATACTTTTCCCCCTCCCCCTCCCCCACCCGCCCTTCTCGTGAGATCGTCGTCGTTTTCGTTTTTTTTTTTTCTTTGCAAAAATTTATTCACAACTTATATCCACGATCTGCACTAGGCAATACTTTTAATGGTATCGTATGCTCTACCTAACATCCTAATCTATCTCCTTTCCACTTTTCCATACAACTTTATATATTCACTTTTAAAAAAAAAGATTCTTTTCATATAGTGATTGTCAAAAGATAATGTAACTAATCATTTGTATTAATATATCTATCGATATATACTTTATATTAAAATAATTAACAACTTATTTAATATTTATATCGAATCAATAGATCAAATAGAAATTGTAAAATCACTTTAATAAAAACATGTAAAATATATATTATTAGTAGGAATGAATTATAAAATAAATGTTTCAATTAAACTAATTAATATTCTAAAGTACGATCTTTACTTATAATCACGATGCGTATGTAACCATATCCTAACGAGTACTGTCCTTCCTTCTGTTACCTTTCAAACACTCATGTATATCTTTCTTTCTTTACATCATCGTTCTCTCTCACACTTATTCACATAAATATGATCTGTATCCATTTCTGACCTAAGATCACCTCTTCAAGAGAAAAATCAGATGATACGGTTTGTTTATCCTTTTATCTAAAAAGATCAAAACATTCTCTTGTTCTTTTATCGCTCACACACATAAAACATACACACATACATATTATGAAACTATTTCTGAAGTTACATATATTCATGACGTGAACTAATAATGAATGTGAGAAAAATAAAAATAAAAATAAAAATAAAAATAATATTTTATCATCGTGAAATTGATCTAATTCGTGTATATATAATACATAGAGATAACCAATTCATATTTATTATTATTAATTTATTAATTTATATTTATATATATTATTTTATTAATCAGTATTATATTAATTTTATCTTTATCTTTCAATATTTTGATTCTGGTCATGTAACAATGGGTAATTCTTGTCAATGTTTGAATAAACAAATAAGCAAATAATAATCTCGAATGAAATAAACGAACATATGATATCCTTTGAAATGAACGTAACAATAATCTTTATTTATGTTAAAGAATCCCTTAAGAAATGTTATTTCTCAATCGTGGAATATTTCGATTTTCTTAGGACAAAAACTATAAGTTGGTCAGCTTTAAATTTTCTATCTCTCTGTCCTATCCTTATATTAACCAATCCTCTTTTAACATTTTACTCAATCCCTTATGTGGTTTACGTTTATGTGTTTCGATTTTCTTCATTCAGATAGCGAGATTTATGTTTTACTCCTTGCTTTACATTCAACTACGTGCTATTCAATATAATCTTTAGTTTGGCGTTCAAATATCTCAAATTCTATAAATATACGAGAATAAGTCCAATAGTTTTCTATAATGTAATAGTATTACTTTTTTTTCAATGATTTTTTTTTATCGTCGTAATTATTTATTGATTCGTTCATATAAAATTAAATAAACAAATAAAATAATTGAAATCTTCAATTATGGCTGTATAGAAAATAAATCATAAGTACCAATGCATGAACACTTAAAAATACAATTAATATACACATAAAGAAAAATTACATTAAATATAATTTTATATTAATTCTCGTAAACTTATATAATACATATTTAATGCAACCACACATTTATATATTTACACACGTTTATATTATATATTTATAATTAATAATATATTTATATATTTTAATTTATACTCATATAAACATTAATTAACTCTTTTATATATTATTTATACATTTAATATTTATGTAAAATATATTCTTTTTGTCATTCTTAAAAGATTCACATTCTAGAACAATAAATTTAGTTATCTCAATCTGTTTCTCTCTATCGCTCTTGCAAGCAGAGTGCAACCGAGTGCAGTGTAAAGATGAAACAGGTGAGTAAAATGCTGAAATGCGCCGAGTCAGCATCGACCGAACGAACCGGAAGAAACGCATTACGACACGTACTTTCCCTAGGTCGAAAAGAAACACGAGAGACATCCGTGCCAGATGTCTATCGAAGAAGTAGCGAAAAGTGGAAGCTCTATGAACACTGAAATTCTCTTTCTCTCTTTTTCTCATTCTCTCACTCTTCACAAAAAACAAGCTGAAGAATTAAATACCTAGGATTTAAAAAATACAAATATATCTTTCGATCCCTTCCTATATAATTTTAATCGTTCACCGTGTATAACAAAATTTTCCATCCGTTTCAGTTAAATAATTATCACGACGCGTTAAATCTTACCATTTAACTATTATATTTGTTAATCTGTATTACGTACGTATTACAAAATTATATTCGACATTGACTGGACAAAATTAATTAATTATCTAGATTAATTTGATGCTAGAATTTGATAGCTCGTATTTCATAAAATTCATTTCTAATTTAATTTTATACGATTGGTACTGAGAGCTAAATAGAGTGGGCAAATAATAGCAAAATATTAATTAACGATTACATTGATCAGAAAAATAATATTTAATAGTAAATATGTGTGTGTTTTATTTCAAAATATACAGATATTTAATATTTAATATATAAATTGTGTAAATATTCGCACGCATAAGAAAATATAACGTTGACAAATTTCACGTATGACAGATTCGTTTCAATAGAAAATTCTAACAATAACTTTGAAAATAAGATAAAACGAAATATAAGAAGAATAAAAGAAAAACTTAGGTGAGTTTGAAAACTGTCACCAATGCTTGTCGAGAGTCTCAGAGTAAAGCCCTTATCGAATCAAATTTATTTTCTCTATATATATGCATTAGAAAGTCTCACACGTTCGATCTACGATTGTATTTCGTATCGAAACATTGGGATTACTATTCCTGTTTTTTTTCTTTAAACAGATAAAAAAAAGTGAAACAACTGACGGATGATTTATTAACATTTATTTGTCCCGTTGAATAATTCACAAATTTTATATTAAATAATATTTAAAAACGAGAAAAAAAGAGACACACAATAGCAAGAAAACTTAAAAAAAAAACAAGATAAAGTATAAAAAAATAATATAGTAACACCTGTCACAGATGGCCCACGTGGTTCTATTGAAAGAACAAACGTCGGTCACGTATGATATAAAAAGAAAAAAAATTAATTTTATATTAATCTCTCTCTTAAAAAAATATAAAGTGATAAAAGATTGAAAATTAGTTGAAAATTTATTTCACGTATATTTGTTATGTAGAATAATAAAAATGTAGAAAAAAAAGAAAAGAAATCATATCTATATATTTGTATCAACGATATCGCAAAATAATAAATCTTACGGATATCTTTATATAAACAAAGAAAAAAAAGGATGATAGATACGTATATAATCCTATTGAGATGAAATTCGTTTACACAATGTTTGAACGATCAATTTGTCTATTTCAGGATCAATTATTGCCTTGGTACAGATGGTGGAAAAGCACGGTGAACGTTCAACTTATCGTAGATCCAGAACTCTTTCGACCTACCACGGAATCCTTTCAAGAGTACGAGAACCAAATTATGAGCATCTCGGCGAGCAACATGAAAACGCCAACCGAGTCGAGGTTATTAATCTACCAAGAAATTGAAACTTATCTTTATCCGTACCGAGCTAAGTTCTATCTATATCTCTCTCACTCTCTTATATCTTTATCTTACTCTTCCTCATTTTCTTTTTTTATTTTTTTTTTTTTAGTCGAGGATAGAGAGAATAATAAATTCGAGTTCGCGGTAGGATTTTAAGCGACGACGATGATGAGATAGAAAAAGAAATAAAATGAAAGAGAGAAAATGAGAGAGAGAGAGAGAGAGAGAGAGAGAGAAATAGTAAGAAAGATGAAGAAAAAGAAATCTTTTGTCATAGAGGCTGGAAAGATGAAAGAGCTTATTTTTTTGCACTTACTTAAGGACACCGCTGTCGTCGATTAAGAAGTCTATATATAGTCGCTAATCTCACTTTTCTTACGTTGATCCGTTCTGATCTTTTATCAGCAGGTCCACCAACTTCCCTTCTACCCAGAGAAATCAATAAACGATCAAGATTGATATTCGAACCACTCTATGAGGAACCACCAACTCTCCCCCTTCGCCCCGCCCACCACGCCTTTTGTGTTCGATCAACAGAATATTTTTTTGTTACCTTCTCACGTTTTTAGATCGATTATAGAACTAAATTAATATTACTGAAAGGGGGAACAAAATTTTCCAGTTGTCATATATTATATTGAATGATTTCTATTCGCAGGAAAGATTATTAAAAAAGAAAACAAAAGTCAAATATTTGTGTAAGAAAATTTCGATTAAATTAACGGCAAACGATAATTCGTTTTGTTTACTGGTTCTCTTTTTCAAAAAAAAAATGCATCGAAACGCGGATGATTACAAAAACGCATACACACACACACACATACACGCACATTATACACGTTTATACGTATTTAATTTTATTTCAATATAGTCAAAAACAAAAAAAGTTGATATAACGAGAAAAAGTTTGTAAAAGGGAAGAATAATTTTTAAAACAAGATACGATTATAAAATAAAACAAAAAGAAGAAGAATATATATATATATAGAGAGAGAGAGAAAGAGCAAAATGTATAGACGATGAGAGTAAAAAATAATAAAAAAAAATAAGTAGAAGGAAGAGGAAATTCTTATGAAAGTGCTGCTTTATTTCCGTTTTATTCCGAGAGTTAAAATCAACGAAAATAGAGGGAATAAGGAAGAAACGAAAATGAAATAGTTGCTAGCAAGTTCCAAAAGAGCGAATAGAAACTAAAGACGAGGGTGAGTCAGAGAGGGTATGTGGGGGGGGGGTGTTAAGGGGAAGGAGTAGGAAAAGGTAAGAGATGGAGGGTGGGACTGATGAGAGGGGTGGGTTTAGAGGGGCAAGTGGCGCGATAATAGTGCAACATAAATAGTTGGCTCGAATCCAAGTGAGTTAATTGCTAGATCAGCGGTTGCTTCGTTTTCCCAGCGTGATGGTGGTGGTGGTCGCCGGCTCGGATAAGTTTTTTCTTGGCAAAAGCTATGCTTAAGCTCGCAAGATATTCCCACTTGATGTGCCCGTCGTTAGGGGAGTCACGCATTTAGATCTCATTTGAGATTAAATCTTTCCTACCTGTTTAATGTTCAGGAATATGCGAAAGGTTAGCTTCCATCTCTCTATATCTATCTCTCTTTCACACTCTTTCTCTATTTTTATTCTTTTTTTTTTTTTTTTGGTTATATTTGTTCTCATTCTTAATAAGGAGAAAAAAAAAAGAAAAAATGGGCGTTGGGGAAAGCAGAGGAAAATATAATTCATTCGATTCTATCGCTACTTTTCGCTCGAACGGATAATAATAAATTATTTCGATGAAATCGAATGTTACGACATTGACGAAATATAATTCATTTTTTGCCACCCTTAGGAGTCCATTCTTTCTTTCTTTCTTTCTTTCGTTCGTTCGTTCGTTTCTTTTATTTTCTCGATGCGATAATAAAAGTAATAGGGGGAAAGAAAGAAAAAAGAAAAAAAGAAAATCAAATGGAGAGTTGAAACCGAAGGTACGAATAAAATATATTGTTTCGCGGGATATATACCTTATATCTGTCTATAAGGATATTCAAAGTCACCGCTATAGTGAATCTTTGAGAAAAGATAAATGAATATAAAAAATGAAAGATAGAGAACACCTTTATTATTTTAATGAAAAATATTCGAAAAGGAAGATAAAGGAACAAAGATCGAAGGTAAACAGAAATTCATCTTATTCGTGAAATAAACGATACCACCGCCGAAACCTTTGGCTTCGTTAAAAGAAAAAATAATTAAAACTTTTCCTTATCTATCTGTCTATCTATTTATCTATCTATCTATAATAATATTCCGTTGACCCATTTATATAACAAAAAAAAAAAAAAAAAAGAGACAGAGAGAAAAAGAAAAAGAAAAAAGAAAAGAAAGATCCATTCGAAAGATAATTGATTTTATAATGAGAACGATAGTTTGGAAATAACGCAAAAGTTAACATTATTTTTTATCTTTTTTTGTTGTTTCTTCCTTCGTGTCTTCCTTAAATAAAATCGACTAAATCCTAGGATAGTATGGGTCAATTAGCAGTAAATATTACTCGCCTCGTTCGAGTTAAGCCTGGGTTAAACGCCAGCTACGAACAACTTTATCCAGTAGTTAGTTAAGCTTCTCTCTCTCTTTCTCTCTCTCTCTCTCTCTCTCTCTCTCTC
>NW_014569722.1:25355-64301 GCF_001313835.1 Polistes canadensis
AACTTGATAGTTATGTTCATAAGTCAATATAACATCATTTTTATTACAGTCATAAGTTTTCACTATCTTATATATAGAGTCAATTTTTAAAAAACGTTATTCTACTATAACTTTTCGAACACTACTAATTAATATTTCATAATATATATTTTCAATGTGACTTTACTTATATTTGACACAATCTTTATTTATAATATAATATTAGTAAAAATATATATATATGCACAATGGCGAAAGTTAAGAATGAATTTAATTGAGGGAAAGGTAATAATATTGTCATTAAATTAAAAGGAGGATGAGAAAGTTTAAGGATTTACTTGTTTTTTGTTGTATTTTTTTTCTACTTTCACTGGAAACGATGAAAATGAAAGAGATAAAGTGTGTATATATTGGGGAGTTAATAGAATGATAGATAAGTATAAAGTAACAAACGTAGAGATTACTTTTTAAGTATATAGGAGATAAAAAGAAAATCGAACTTGGGTCAAAATGGTTTGTCTCTTTTTCGTGGGTTATAAAGGTCGAACATATCATATATGCATAGATATATATTGTATATACATACATAAATATATATATATATATATAATATATAATATGTACATTCTGCAACTAACTTTCTGTATTTCACTGACTTTATCACCTATACTAACTTTTCTAAGATATTCCAAGGGCGTGTGTATCTTTACGAGAAGCAGTTACACGAAAATATTGTACGTTCTGGTAGGATGTAAAACGGTTTCTCAGAAAAGGATAAGATGAGATAGAACCAGAGAGAGAGAGAGAGAGAGAGAGAGTAAAGGAAAAGAGTCGAGGAATAAAAACGTAGAAAAAAAAAAAAGAAAAAAAAAATAGGAAAAAGTCGAAAAGCTGAAAATTATGCGAACGTAAATCCATGGATAGCTTATGATCGTAAACGTAATCGATCGATGAAGACGAGCGATAAATAAATTTTTAGCTGGTTCGCGGCAGCTCGCAAAACCTGCACGTAGTAACTTCGTGTCTTTTTATGAGGTAATAAACTGTCCAACCTTTCCTTCCTTCAAACCCCCTAACCCCCAGCCCTAACCCCAGCCCCCCGCCTCGCCCCGTTCTTCACCACCTCATCCTCTTCTTCCTCCAGTTGCAACACCAAATGCACTACACTTATGCTCAACACTCGAATCTTTACGCGCGAAAAGGTGCACAGGAGGATAAGCTTTTTGTCAAGCTTCCAACTTGAATATTCGCGTTTGGCGTTGGCTGATGCTACCACCGGCTGATGCATGTGGGTAGATACTGGTAATAGTGCTGGTAGTAGTAGTAGTAGTAGTAGTAGTAGTGTTATCGTATAACGCGATAGGTGACTTAAAGTGTCATTAGTGTCAGCTCTTAACTATACCCCGTTTACCGTCTGTCCTCCCACGAACATTCAGTGGACGGTTAAGACGAAAATTTATCTCGAAAGAGATATCTCTAAATGCATACTTTCTTGAAAATAATGACGATAAAATAACGTTCTCTCTATCTCACACTTTCTTATTTCTTTCTTTCTCTTTCTCTCTCTGTCTTCTCATGTTTATTTCTTTTTAACGACATTCATTAACACGAAAAGTCTTTTCTTTTTTTTTTTTTTTTCTACTACGAAATAAATCGAGAGAGAAAAACTAGAACTAGGTTCGCGTATAATTCGTTTTTAATATAACGCGTATAAACAATGAGAAATCGGTCGGGACATATCGAATAATCGTATAACGAGAACATAATTAATTATTGCAGCCTCGCGAGATAACACTTTGGAAAGCAATTGGAGCAAGCGTGATCGGATTCGCTGGCAAAGCATTGCATCTCGTAAAACGTGACGTTGAACCTCGTTACGGGAATTTATTATAGTCATCGTGACAACGGTCCCTTCTATCGTCGTAAAAGCGTCAAATGAAGAAAGAGAGAGAAAGATACCAAGATAGATAGAAATAGAGATAGATAGATAGAGATAGATATATAGATGGAAAGAGAAAGAGAGAGAAAGTAAAAGGAACACGTAAAAACTCGGAGATAAAAATAAAAAAAAAAAGGTTAAAACTGTAATATTTTCGACTTTGGTAATTCTCCAATTAAAAATCCTGATTGAGAATATTAATTATGATAGAATTTGAATTAGTGGTACACTCGTAGAGAGCGAAAGGATTTACGAAAGAGAGTATATGATATAAAATCCGAGAAAATAAAGAACAAAATGGTAGTACGGTGACATATTTTTGCTTTCTAGCGCATCGAGATATAAAAAATGGAAAAAGTTAGAGGAGAGGAGGGTAGGAAAGGCCGAGGAGAAAACAGCATACTCGAGGACGAGGCAGATTGAAAGCGTCCTTACCGAACAACATCGAATACGTGCATGTACTCTATATGTATCTATATGTACGTACCAACCTTCCTACTATCCAATATCATACGAACCTTCGTCAAAGAATACGCTTCGTCGAAAGATAAATAACGCCAGCCGATACTTTTCCGTATTCCCCACAATAGGATTGTTCTGACGTTGACGTTTCCCTTCACTCTTTGCAATAATCTACTTTTCAGAAATATCTTTCCCTACCCCCCCCCCCATCCTTCCCCATCTCCCCCTCCCGTCCTCCACACATACCTCCATTTTTCTCTACCGTCGTGTGAATTTTTATCCATCAAAAAATATGCTTTTTAATAAATCTTACTTAAATTCGGCATTTATAAAGGAGATAACGAGTTTGAACAATGGATAAAACTGTTATCAAAATTCAATATTTCAAATACATATTTGATTTTAACTGAATTTCGAATTCCGATAAATATATATATATCCAAGACATATTTTATTTAACAGGAGAATTCGTAATCCAATATTTGCAAATAACTGTTATAGAGGTTTTTGTTAAACAAAGCATATTTTATAAAAAGTCAATAATTATTAATTCTCATTTTAAAATGTTTTAGTTTATTTAAATCGCATATTCATTGAATTTCGAAATATATATATATATATATATATTGAAATAAAATAAAATATATTTCACATATAAAAGCAAATATATAAAAAGAGACAAAATTATAGTAACTCAAATCCTTAAAAGGTATACAAATTAAATTTATTTTTCTACAATATGCTCGTGTCCAAGGCAATTTCTATTCCAAATGTTAACGCATCTCATTAATTAATTAATTAATCGTCTCCTGTTAATTCCACAATATCTAAAGCTAGTTATTTCAATGTAAACAACGGTTTATGATTTTTATATAAACCCGATTTTAAAAAATTGACAAATGCTACTTGAAAATACAATGTGTATTGTTTCAAAATAACCATTCTGGTTGGTTTAAATTTTCATTTTACGAATGAACAAGTTTCATATTATGGTTATTTTCGATAAAAAAAAAAAAAATGCTTCGAAAAGCGAGGCAAATTTGATAACAGGTTTTCATCAGTTCACGAGTTAATTTGTAAATGAAAATACTCGTTGTGTCTATTAATTTTTATTGCGTGCAACGTGAAGATATTGCTTTTCTATTATATTACACGTGTATGATTTTCAAACAAATTGCTCAACCGAGCATAAACCAAAGCAGAGTTTGCGTGGTATCGATAATACGTAAAGGGTTTAATTATGGCTTATAATTATTAGATAATATGATAGAATGATGATTAGTTTCTTCACGCGTATTAAGTGCGTCCAAAAATTAATCGGCTTACTTTAGTTTAACGCGAACAAAGTGATAGATATTATTACACTCTTATCAAATTATTGTTATATATATATATATATCATTTTATTATTAAGTTCATCTCGCCGGTATCAACGAACGATCCTTCAATCAGTCGACACATATGCAACCAATTAGTTCACTTCACTGCTAATTAGAATCTAATAAAATGAATATTCAAATATGCCCGGTTGAATTTTTGTAAAAGATTATTAATATTAAAAATCTATTTACGAATTTATTATAGAAAATATTTTCTTCAATATGGAAGAACGATAATGAAAATCCATTAACAAAAAAAAACAAATATACAGGGGATGATCCTTTTTATATTTTAAATATATTATAAATCGCGAAACGTCTCTCTCTCTCTCTATCTATGAAATAACGATATTCAATAAATCTGAAAATTGAATTACGCATTTGATATCGACGCAAAGGAGAAAAGAAAGCACATTTTTTTGTTGTCTATTTGTTTGAAAATCGAGTGCAAGAATCGTTAGCCCAATTGGAACCATATCCAATCGCGTGCCGTTTCCCATTTTCCGGTATTTAACAGCTTGCGCATTCTCACATTGAGCTGCGATCTTAATCAACATTTTTTTTTCTCTCGTCAATCTGCAACTCTTCCTGACAGTAATTACAAAGCGAACGAATGATTCGAATTTTTCCACGTATTATGGTAGTATAAGTCATTAAAATCGAAAGTTAAGTAATCAAAACAAGTATCACACTCGAATGACTGCGTGGCAATTATTTAATCTTGTTTAAAATAATAATTATCTATGGGATATATTTGTTAGATAATGATGATCGAGTTGATGATAAGAAAAAAAAAAAGAAAAAAAAGAAAAGAAAAAAGAAACAGAAATCAGTGGTTTGATAAACGATTAGCATACACGTTTGAAACATAATTAAGGTATTTTATTACTAATTAGCAGAAATGAAACTATGCCAACGTCATCACATTGAATTTGGTTAATTATAATATTCCTTTTATCTTGTTTAATCGAATAGAAAACCAAAATCGCAATTAAGCATGATGATTGACGAGCACGATGAATAATTTAACGATCAAATCTACATTTAAAGAAAACAACCAATTTGAAATACTAACTTTATTCGCACTGACATGCAAATCTCAACTTTAATTTATCTTTATTCCTTCTCCCTTTCTCTTTCTCTTTCTCTTTCTCTTTATTTCCTGTGAGAACAGACGAAGCGATAAAAGTTTCAACGTTCGTATCATTTCTCTGCTACATTTTTATTACACTATACTAACATTTTAATATTTCTAAGACACGTTTTAAAATCCAGAAAAATATAAAAGCAGTATGCTTAACAACTTCGACGACGAATTACTTCTTGGTGATAAAACTGAAATGCATTATCGCGGAATTCATCTTAATTTGTATTTATTTTATTATATACGTGTAATTGCAAATTGCGTAGATCATACGAAAGTACAAACACGTTCGATCATTTAATTCGACAAAAAAGAAAAAAGAAAAACAAAATGTGGATTAATCGTAATTCAACGAATCCCTACAAAACTATGAATTTAATCAATCAATTAATATTTAATTAATATTAACGTCAAATTAACATCATAATATTTCTTATAATATCGTTTAAACAAAAATATATTACTATCCTAAGATTATAAGATAAAAAAAAAATCCTATCAAATGAGAATAATATAACAAATACGTTATTAACCTAAAGGATTAGATAAAGGAAGATAAATAATTGGAAAAGACTATGCAGAGAAATTGAACTGGGATTGAAATTCTCAAGGGATAAGAACGAAAGAAAGAAAGAAAGAAAAAAAAAACAAATATCGATCTTTTAGTCGAAGAAAAAATGCGTCTCGACGGACGTGTAAATTCAGAAAGAAAGAAAGGAAAAAAAAAAATAGGAATTTTTTTTTGCGTCGACCTTTGATATCGAGGAACGCGTCGTCGTCGTCGTCTCGGTCCATAAATTTTTACGACGAATCGAAGAAGAAACGAACGATCCTGGTCACCGACCGGCAGAATCCAACGAAAGAGAGAAAAATAAAGAGAAATAGAATGAGAATGAGAAATAGAGAATGAGAGTGAACAAGAGGAGGAAAGAGGTGAATGGAAAATTAATATAAAGGCAAAGAAAGAAAAAGAAAAAAAAAAAAAAAGAAAGGATATCGAAAATCCGAATAAAAAATCAGTTATTCCGACTGCAGGAAACGAAATGATAAAAGAAAAAAAAAAAAAAAAATGTAAAACGTCGCGTTAGATATGAAACGAATTTTTTTTTTCTATTTCCTTTACCTGTCCTTTTGTATAGGAATAAAAAAAAGAAAAAAAAAAGAGTAAAGGAATGAATAAAATTTGTCAGAAAGTAGTTTCCCTTTCGCACTAGCTCAGAAAGTATTCTTCTTCCATTCGTCCGTCAAAAAGTAGCCCGAATTCGTTTTCAAATTCGCTCCAACGATTCTTACGATTTTGACTTTTCTTACGATTACGTTCTTTCGTTCGTTCGTATATATGTATGTGCACACGCCCACAACTACAGTAATGTTGCAAACGTAAAATCTCGTAATCGAATTTCGAAATGGGTGACTCGTATAAATCGTTTGCAAAGAATCGAGGTTAATCTCATCGACTTTATGATACCTCAGTGAAAATCGAAAAATCGAATTATTTGTAAGAATAATAAAGTAATCGTTTCGTTGTTACGATATTATCTTTCTCTCTTTCTGGTTCAAATACTTACAAGCTGTTTCACAGTCAGTAAATGAAATTCGCATGAACGAAATTGAAGAGAAATTCGTTGAATGATAAAAGAAAAAGGAAAGAGAGAGAGAGAAGATAAGAGACAGAGAATGGCCGGAGGACAATTTACGAGGAAAGTTATTTTAGAAAATAAATTATTATTCGACCGTACTCTATTTCTTCTTTTCTATCTCATTGTCAGTTTCTCTCTTTATCTTTTTCTTTCTCATTTTAACGAATAAAGCATTAAATCTAATTGTAAGCCAAAGAAGTGACAAAACTTCCTTTCTAAATGGTACACCTTAAGCGTATAATGAAATTAACTTCTTCAAAGAGTTCGAGTTAATGATGTTCGATAGAGAAAAATAAAAAATAAAATAAGACAGGGAAATAAGAAAATTCGCGTGAAACGCGTGGAATTACTTGTCACCGATAATTATTTTTAACGCGGATAACATCGTTACAGTAATTCAACGATTAACGCGACAATTTTCGATTTTTCATTATTCCAAAATAGTTTCACTTGATTTTTCGTTTAGGCCGCGTTAATTGCCTATGACAGACTTCATTTTGTTAGTTAGGAACACTTGTAGAAAAACGTTGTTTTTCTTATAAACATAATTACGAATAAATGGTTAAATGATGTTACACGTAATATACGTCCAACTGCAAAACGTATGGATTATTGTTATTAATTAAATAGTATTTTTTTATATATGGTAACTTAAAGATATTGGAGGTTTGCTATCTTGTAAATCGAAAACGATTCACCAAGCTACGTGACTCATCAATGGGGGGGGTCACAATATGAAAATGTATTATATATGATAATTATATGTCAAGTGACGATATTATAAATCATTATAATGATCATATTTCATTTTACATAAAATAATTATGCAGGCTTGAATAGAAAATGGACCTTCGGTGGTCCACATGCCGTTTAACATAAATTATCGTTTAAATTAATTGTTTCTCAACAAATTCCTGTAATTATTAAATCAAAAGTAATACGTAGATTTAAATAACAAAAAAAAAAAAATAACAAAAAAAGAAATAGAAAGAATAAAAACGAAGCGACGTGTTTATAAGCTTTAATAAGCGTTTAAACAAAAAAAAATATAATAAATAGTATTTTTATCAGACCTCGATATGATACAAATGCTATATAACACGTTCTCTGATGCAAAATTCGTTCAATTCAATGCAAAATTAATAATACTGCCTTTGTGTCGTGAATAAAAACGACAGGTGAAATGCGAGTAATTTAATACAATGGAGAACTTCCATATTATTTTAATGTATATTAGTTATTTAAAAGAGGATGAAATTATATTATCCTGCTTGTTTCTATTTTTTTACCTTCCCCCTCTTTTATCATATCAAATATAGACTCTGTTGTACAAAATATGATTTCGAATTAGACATTTATGAGACTAAATAAAAAAAACTTAGTGACATTCATCATGAATCGTGATATACGCGTATCGTTTATCGTTAACAATATTATAAATTTAATATTAAACTTATCAACAATTATAGACCACTAAATATACCAGCAGTATCTTTTTATAATGTAACAGGTTTATGACACCAAAAAATGATATTTTATAATATTAAATCTAGATAAGAGTCAATTTAATAGTTCTGTTGAAATAATAAATAAACAAATATTAATAAATTATAATTGTCATAATAATTGAATAGAAAATTTGAAATCGATCGTAATATACGTGATAGGTTTAATGTTAACAAAAAAAGAAAAAAAAAAGAACAACAATAAAAAATAATACCGACTCGTTAATATTAAGTTTCGTTTCATTCCTTTTGCCTAACTTTTGAATCAGTTTTGTTAGGTATATATAGATAACGTTGCTCGTCGTAAAACAGGGAAGATGGTACCATGCTCGGGGATTATGGGTGAGTGAGTGGTGGTTTACGTTGAAACGTTCGACCAAAATCAGAATCGTAGGATGAGGAAAAAGGGAAAAAAGATTACGAGCAGGTTTAACGGTTATGACTATACGCCGGGATTGGGTCAAGCAAGTATCTACCTCGCGGATAGAATACATCCCCACGATTACGTTGGATTCACAACGGTCAGGTTATATCGCGATTCTCGAAAATGGCAGCAACCAAAACCAACGACGAACTTTCTGACCTCGATAGTCGGCTCGAAATGGATTCTTATAAATATCGATTCGATAATGATACCATTCGAAGAACTTACTTTCTTTATTCTTTTTTTTCAAAAATTCCATTAAAATCCTACGTGTACGGTATATAGAAATTCACATACGATATACATATATGTTTGTATGTATCTACGTATATAATACGTGCAACTCACATTTATATAATAGTTTGCCTTTAATAACAAATAAAAGTAACCAAAAATAAATCTCAATCGAATCGAGATCTTCGATAAATATTTAATAAACGTAACTAAAAGCTTTATACGTTGTGAGAAACACGAAAAATCACTGTAAGAAGTTTACTTTTATCTCGTATATTACACAATTATTGTTTGAAATTCTTTCAAAATATGTTCCCGCTTTTATTTTTCTTCTTTTTTTTTTTTTTGCTTACCTCTTTTATTGCCTTCTAATTTCATTTACTTTCATACGGTGAACTGGTTAAAATACAACGAAGAAAAAATATAGGTAAGAGAAAAGAAAAGGGGAAGTAAAAATAATAGCATCCTAGTCGTGTGTGTGTGTGTGTGCATGTGCATGTGCAATTTCATTGCGGAAACTTCGTTGAATTTTCAAGACACATGTTCTGTGCGTATCTTCTAGCCCTTCTTCTCAACTTCCGCTTCTCACTCTCTCTCTCTCTCTCTCTCTTTCTCTCTCTTTCTCTCTATCTTTCTCTCTCTTTTTCCTTTCTATCCCTTTCTCTTGGGAACTTGGTTATCCTATTAGAGCGGCGAGCCTTTAACGCAGGATTCGAAGTTGAAGTTACGCTACCGTTCACGCTTCCGGATATCTTTTCAGTATATATATATATATATATATACATGCATACATATATGTATAGACTTATATATACATAATATATATAACTAAGTTCAAGGGGTCATGCTAAGAATATGTTACGACACTATGCACTCGAAACTTTATACTTTCGAAAGATATTTTTTTTTTCTTTTTTTTTTTCTCCTTATCCCTCACCTTCTTCTTATTTTTTCCTCTCTCTCTCATTTTCTTTATTTCTTGTTTACCCATTGTGTACTGATACCGTTGGCTAAAAAGTATACTACTTAATATTCATTTAATTATAAAAAAAAAAGAAAATAATAATTATATATTACATAGAATAAATTTGAAAAGAAAATCCGTATCAAGACCCTTTTCCCCCTCAAAAATGATACAACTATAATAAACCAAATTGAAATTCTAAATTAATTATTTTCTTTTAATTAGCATCAGAAAAAAAGAACGTAGTGTACTGTCATCGTTACTTCCTCCCCTTTAACAGATTTAAATATTGACTCTTACATTAGTTTGCTTCTCGGTACTTATTTACCAAAACTTAACATAATCAATTATTTACTTCCACACTTTAATTTCCTTTTCCCCCTTTAAATCAACAATTTATTTTTCTAACCAGTAACTACGTTAGTTGTATATACTTCTTTACTTCCATCGTATTCTTCGGGATTATTTCTGTTTTTTATTCTTTATTACAATATAAATTACTTTTTACTGATGCCTTCCGTTCCAATTGAACCTTTGTGTTCACGATAAATAAATTTTCATTCTATCTATTTTTTATTTCTTTCTATCTCTCTCTCTCTCTCTCTCTCACTTACTTTCTTCTTATCCTCTTTAACGTCGCTCCAATTGGCCGGTTCTCATCTCTTTTGTCGGTTAAAGCCAGCGACATGCCACAAAAAGTGACAGTAGTATAATCAGGCCAGTCTCTCAATGGCGCACTTTCGTTGCCTGCAGGCAATCACCCTTCTCCACATTCAGATTGCAAACTACGGATAAACTTCAACGAGAAATTCGCATACGAGAATCTCCTACATGTCTCTTGATTACTCGTTACAACGTAAAAGCTTAAATTACGATTATATAAGATGAAAGAATATAAAGATGGGAACAAACAAAAATTAAATGACCCAAGGGGATGAGAACAAACAGATATTGAATTAATTATAAAATGATCATTTCTCTTTATAATCAATATATTCTCTTTAAAAAACGATTATACGATGAATATAAATGAAATTTTAAAGAGAAGTAAAATTAATACGATAATTAACATTTTGTCATTTATCGTAGTATCATCTCTCTCAACATTTGCAAATTGCAACGTACCTTGTAAAGAGATAGAACAAACAAACAAAAAAAAGAAAAAGATAAAATACGGTTAAAAATTAAGACGTATAAAAATTCGAATAAAACGATCATTTGTCTCGAACGTGTTTTATCTATCATTATTAAAAGCTCTAAAGCGAACAACAAAAATTAAATAGAAGAGAAGATAAGAGATATAAGATCGTATTTTTAATAATATCGATGCGTTAGGTATTATTCTTTATACGACAATAATGTTTTATTAAGAAAATATAATAAGTTAATAAATAAATTAGATTATAAATGGGCGCGCGTATAAAGCAAAAAAAATTTTTTCTTTTTTTCGAAATATTCCATTACACGAATCGTGACTTGATATGCTCGTATAAATTATACGATAACACAGTTTCTCATAGATCATTGATTGCAAGTAGCTGCTGGCCCACCCACCCAGTAGAAACCGAAGTCCACGAATTCTCACGCGAATCAAAGTCGTAATTACGTTTGCTGATCGAGAATATACGCCGAAGGGGAGTACCTTCCCGCTTGAATTCATCGAATTGTTTGCCCTAGTGAAACGTTCCTATACGGTTACTGTTTGCTTTAAGATTACAACAATGCCGCTTGAATGCTCGACCTCATGACCTCCTTCAATACCCAAATAAGCGATAATTGGATACAACACGTAAGCTAAAAAGAGATACACGTATATAGGGAAAGAGAAAGATAGGAGATAACTCAAGAGAGTCAAGGAAAAAATAAAAAAAAAATCTTGCTCGTTTGGTTCTTGATTAAAATTGTAATCATCTCAATATCGTTCGTCATTTTTCATATTTTCTTTTCTAATTTCTTCTTTTTTTTTTTTTTATATCTTCTTCTTTATTATAATATAATAGAAAAAATATTAAAATATAATGTTTTGAGAAAAATGTATTTTTCGTATATTAAAATTTATATAAAATTTCTTTTAAGTGTACCAGTTAAAAAAAAAAATAATTATTTACATTTGTCACGTTTTTAATAATTCTATGAAAATTTCGAAACGCGTTATTCCAGATTAAAGAAACAAAAAAATAAATTAAATGACAAGACCTTTGAAAACAGCATGACATTTAATTTCCCATTGGCATTTAACATTTTTCAAAGGGGTTGACATCCCTGTTCAAAAGTTTAACCTGAAATGAGTAAATTTATTACAACGATTTGTTCCACCCCTTATAAAAGTAAATTGACCTTTCTTAGAATTAGTTGCGAAATAATTATAATATTTTCTCATACAATTTCGAGATTGTATGATTTTCTATCGGACACACCCCGTATATCTACGAGGGTATAGAATAGCAGAGTTATAACGAGTACGTTCGTTCACTCTCTTTTCCCCTTCCCCACCCCCCCTACCCATTACTGGGGAAAAAGAGAAAATGAATTTCCTCGCTTTCGTGTGCGGACGAAACAGAAAAATATGTGCGGTGCTCATGCTGACGTATGCTGCGTAAAAAGGTGGGAGATAGAGAAAAAAAAAACGGGAAAAAAAAATAAAAAATAAAATGAAAGAGACCGAGCGAGAGACAGAGAAAAGACAAAAAGAGAGAGAAAGAGAGGAAAGTTAAAAAACAAAAGGAAGAAGAAGAAGAAGAAGAAGAAGAAAAAAGAAATAACGCTTGACTCTAGCTCAATTTATCGCGGCTTTTTTTTCCGGCTGCGAATACGGGGGACGATTAATTAGCAACTCCGCTTGAAATCATCAGCAACGAGTCGTCGTGCGAACTGTTCGGTCGATATCATTCGTGTTCCGAGGGTTGTTGTTCTGTTTCATTCCATGGAGAATACAGTACTTTCATTTGTCCTCGTCAAGAACAACTCCTAGAAAATGCGAGAAAAGGAACAAAGAAAATTTCTATTTCATATATAATACATAAATACATACAACTTCTATTTTTTCTCTTCGTTAAAAACACATCCGCGAAATTTTTAACTTAAACATTGTATAAGTATGTGTATGTGTATGGATATTAGAAATTCTTGACTTTCTTTGTTTCCTCTTTATATAATTTTTATATATTTTTATATAATTTTGAGATTATTTTATAGTAAGTACGAGGATGGATTGAAATGTTTTGAGCTCCCATACAGAAGAAAATACTTTTATCTTTTTTTTTCTAAGTTAATTTGATCGAAATATGTTTACAATTATTATGTATATTTATTTAAAAAGGAAAGAAGAACGTATGTTACATCAATTATTTTCTTTTCGTTACGTATAATACGATCGACAATTTACGTATACCTATTTTTTTGTATTGTAATCAATTATTATCGAAGAGTTTAAACTTTTTCTTTTAAATTAAATACTTACAATAAGATATTTGTTATAAAATAAAACACAACAATAACAATAAATGCAAAGTATTAATTAAAAATTAAAAACCATTCGGTATACGTTTAGTGTTAAATCAATTGGAATTAATAATATAATTTGAGAAATTTCAATATAGAATATTATTGTATATAATATTAATGTTATATGTATACGAGAGTAATCGTAATCCTTTGTTTGTAATCGATATTATTTTTATTTGTAATTATTAAATACCAGGAGAAAGAGATTTCCGATAAAACGGTATAACACGTTATGGTGTTTTATAATTCATTACATCGTGAGGTAGCTTGAGATCTTCAAAACGAGAAGAAGAAGAAGAATAACGAACGAACGAACGAACGATTCACGATCTCTATCTTGTTTTATGATCTTGTTTTAAAATGTAAGTCCTCGCGTTGAAAATAAGACACAGACAAACGATATCTTTAGAGAACTCTCTTCTATCTTATAGATAGAACGAACCAGGTCAAAAGTTCTTATTCTAGACGGAGAACTTTCAACGGGACGTCATTTACTTTCAACTTAATCCGTTACTGACAGTATTATTAAATTATCTTAATCGCCATTCAATGTCATTGTGTTTAAAAAAAGAAAGCAAACCGGTTTGATACATTAGCTCGAAAAATCAATTCCATATTAATGAAAGGTATTACGTATATCAATGCTAATAAAAACATTCGAAATATCGTGAAATTTGAACGTGTAAGCATCGGATCGTTTGATGAATTTCAAAAATTGATATGTAACAAATTCAAAATTTCGTATAAATGCATACATATATATATATATTCATACGTACGCGGGTATGCAAATATAATGAAAAACGAATCAAATATTGAGACCAAGAGGAAAAAAGTATCTTCGTATTTTTCCGATAAATAATTTGACAAAAATTAAGCAAAACCGGAGTACATTTGCAACCGTGATATCGGTAAAGAATTAAACATCCATTGTAAAACACAAAACAATTTGAAAACATTGAAAAAAAGGTTGGATAAAGAATATGATAAAACTAAAACAAAAAAAACAACTTATATTTTCAATAAATGGAACGGTATAAATATTAGTTCTAACGTTAGAAAATATTTATTCTCAGGAATATAAAATAAAACCGAATATCTTTCGCGTTGTTTAAGATTCTTTTTTTACAAAAGCATATTCTCTCTCTCTCTCTCTCTTTCTCTCTCTCTTTCACTCTATTTTTCTTTTCGTCGTTTTATTATTTTTTTGATTTTTTTGGAGAATGATGATACAAATGCATACGTATGCATTGTTTGCATATTTAAAGAAAATATATAGTAAAATATGTCGTAGATTCGAAGAATGGAGAAATGAGTAAAAGAGAGAAAAATAGGAGAAAGATAGATAAAGCAAGCAGTTTTCTAATACCATGAGCAACGGGGACAGTGGATTTTAAAGGAGCGAATGTGCAACGTTACGTAACACTTCCTCGACAGTGTATTATCTGACGTCATTTCAACTCTGATTTGCTCGAACCCGAAAGGAGACCAGGGTTGTGAGTGCTTCCATTCGTTTCTGCCAAGAACACCAACGAAGAACGTGATTGCAACGTGAAGTAGCTGATCGTCGGTCAATTAGTGTCTTCCAACCAAGAAAACTATTTTGGAAAACAGCTTTTCACTGATTGCAACTCGTCCTAGTATGTAGGTATGTAACTCTCCGTGGCTTTTAGAACAACGACAGAAACTTTTCAAATATGTGTAAGAGAAAAAAGAAGGGGATAAACGTGGCAAGAATTTCAAGGATATCTTTTAAAGTTATAGAAGAGAACGTTGCTTGTGATCATAGAAAAAGATAATATTGTTATCTCGATACTAAATTGGTTTATTAAATATCCGAAAAGGTATGTTGGAATTTTCTGTTCGAACGTTGAAATGTTCAAACGATTACAAAAAATTTTACGATGATTTTACGATGAGACGTATCGGGTGTGTGTCATTTGAGAAATTCATTCTTTCCACTTGGACTTAAAGCAAGAAAAATTAATGTTTAAACGTCGTCGTATATCTTTTACACAAAAAAGAAGAAGAAGAAGAAAAAAAAAAGAAAATGATCTTCTCGCAATTAATCATTTATTTTGGGCTTGATAATATCACCATTAAAATCTCATTGTCAGTCTCGATTCTGTATGTATAGAATAATTTCCGTATAACGTGCAGGTGTTCGTACAAGAACACCTCTTCAAAGTTTGGACAGGATGATCACGATGCAAGAACGAGAAACGTTCGGTTAGAAGAGGATAGAGAACTATCTGAAACTATATGGACCCTATAACAATTTCAAACTATCGTAACACCATCTCTCGATCGAACAAGAAGATTTTCCAAGGATATATCTCCCGTAGCTCTTAAAGCTCGCTTACGCGAGCGAATTTTTTTTCTATCCTTCATTCCTTGATGAATTTCGGATTCATCGAGAGAGCAAAGAAAAAAAAAATAAAGAAATCGCAAACCCTTAACCGTAAACTACCGTTAGACTTTATGACTAACGTTAGGACGTTATCGTTATCCCTATACCTACCTACACAAAAAAAACTTCTCACACTTAAGTATACACATATATGAGATTTTTGTTCTAAACGGATTTCAAACTCTTTTTCCAACCCCTTCTTCTTCGTCTATCTATCCGTCTGTCTGTCTGTCTATCTATCTGTCTGTCACCTTACCGTCTATCTCACTTTCTTTCTTTCTTTCTTTCTTTCTTTATTTCTTTCCATCTTACTTTTAGCCTCCCTTTTCGCAACGCCAGAAGCTACGTAGAAAAACGATTGTTCGCAAGCTTTTAAAGTTCTCCGCGCTTTTTATCATTCTCAAAGTCTCCTTCGGGCCAAACTATCTGTTTCTCTCTAACCCACTCGTTCACTCATTCACTCACATCATACATACTCTCACACACACACACGCCACTCTCTCTTTCTCTCTTCCCTTGACACTGGAACTCTTCTCTTTTAAAAGACACAGAGTCCGAGAAAAGGGGTAACGAAGAAGGGCAACGTGAAGTAACGAGTGAATAGATGGAAGGAAGGAAGAACGGCCGGCAAAGTATCATTTGTCAAATGCAACTCGTTTGCCCTTAGTGAAGTAGGTATCTCCCGAGGCCTTTCCTTTAGACACCTCCGTCATTTTCTTAGCTGTAATGATTCCGACCTTTTTCGAATTCGCCTAGGAATCCCATTTGAGACTTATATTTTTTTCCTTTCCACGACGCACATCATATACCTACACACGAATATATATTCTAACTGTTCTGAATCAAACGCGATAAAGATCGGTCGGGGTGGAGGTTCGACGTTTTTTTTTTTGTTTTTTTTTTTTAATAATAAATATGCCTCGAGACAGCGTAAAATCAATGAAAAAAATACCCCGATAGAACAACAACAACCAAAAAATTGAGGGGGGAACAAAAAATATTCCCATAAAATTTCATAACGATTACTTCAAACATACGGGATATATTTTTATTTCTTTTTTAATAAAGAAAAACAAAAAAAGTGAAAAAAGGATAACATAACTTTTTCTTTTCTTTCAATCCAATGTAAATAAGAGGATCATTTTGAAAAAAACGTAGTACTTACGATACTTTTTATACATTGTCCAGAATGATGTTAAAACAAATCGACAAAGAACAAAGTAGAGAAAAAAGGATGGAATAAATAAAGGAAGGAAGGAAGAAAGGAAGGAAGGAAGGAAGGAAGAAGGGAAATAAGATCGATGAAATAAATTTTCAAAATGACGACTTATATACGAAAGAGCCGAAGGATATTGATATAAATAAAATGATAAGAATATGACGTTTTAAATGGCCGCAGGTTGCAAACGGAAATGGCGATATAAGATATACAGATATACAAACAGTTATGAAAAACGTTTACCAAAGGAACTGTGAGGAAATAAAAGACGGATCGATGTACCAACGTGGTGGCCGGAGCTTTCGTGCTTTTCTTTAATCGCGAAACGGCATCAGATTCGCGAAGTTTGTTATACATACACCGGTAATAGAAGTAAAATGTACGATATGGGACAATCCAATTTCCCATTTCTCTCTCTCTCTCTTTCTCTCTCTCTCTACTCCCCCTCTCTCTTATTCCTCTTTTTCTTCTTTCCTGTCACTAAAAACGATTTTTATCGAGCATCCAAACGTAGGAAAGATACCCCCCTCTTCCGTCGAACTTCCTGCATTGCCTGCATAACTCTTTGCATTTTTCTACCTTTATCTTTCTATTTCTCTCTTTCTATCATATCTTTGTTTTTTTCTTTTTCTTTTTCTTTATTTGTTCCTCTTCTCGCCTGCTTCTATCGTTCCTCATAGCTCGCGTATTTCCTATTCCAAGTCATAACTTTTACCGGGTCGTTTGGTCAGTAACGTGGAAAGGATTTTCCAGCCTTAATCGTTTCTTCGACTGAACGAGAAATACATTATGAGTTGTAGAACCCAAGGATCTATCTATCTCTCTTTCTCTTTATCTCACTCTCTTTCTCTCTCTTTCTCTCTTTCTTCTAGTGCTCCTGAAGTAATAGATTAATGTCTTCTCTCTCTCTCTCACAAATGGCCACCAGCAACACTGCAAATAGTTCTGTTCGTTCCGTTAGTTCGTTCGTTTATTCGTTCGTTCATTCGTTTGTGCGAACGCTTAGCCAGAAATTGGAAATCGAAATCGTTTTTAAGTAGACAGGTATAATATAAGTACTTACTTCATAGATACGTAATGATCAATAATTCGTACGATCATCCTCCCCACTCGTATTTTCTTCGAAACATTCTTGTTACGATGGAAGATAGAAAAAAAAGACGAGATTTTTCGATGAGATTAAAAAAAAAAAAAACAAAGAAAAAGCATTTGACGGACGTATCTTTTTTTTTTTCTTTTTCTTTTCCTTTTTACTCTTTGTGCAGAAGTAATAAAAAGAGTGTGCTCTTCTCGCGTTGGACGAAGAACAAACACTTTGAAAGCTTTACTTGTAATATCGTCGAAAAGGGTAGATTATTATAATAAAAAGCAAATGTATAAAGGAACGATAGACGTCGTTATTAAATGAAATTGTTATCGAAATATTTACGAACGAAAATTATAATTGAAAAAGTAAGAAGAAAATAAGTAAAAGAGAAAATATTAATATATATTACATATAACGTTAAATAATATTACTTTAAAGTAGTTAATAATCGATATTCCAATTTTCGAATACGCGTTATAATGTATTAGTTTAAATTACTTTTATGAATATTTCATATTCTCATTATTTGTTCAAAGAGGTTTATCATTGGATAGTTATTATAAATAAATCTCACCGTTTAACGATACTTCTCGAATTCATTTTACGATTTGTTTGTAATAGAAAAACAAAAAATATATAGCTACTGATAATAAAATTAAAAAGAGATAGATAGAAATAGATAGAATTTTAATTATTGTAAAATTATTATGAATAAAAATCGAACATAGTCGCGTAATCAGTGTTGTATCAAATACATTAGCGTGCAAAACGTGTTTTGAAGAAATTGACGAAAAAGTTTGAAGCCAGGGTACGACACTTTGAGTGCATACTAATGTCCTCGTGGTGTTTCCGCGTGAGAGAACGTATAAATGCGATGCGGTTTCACAAAATTTTCTCTTTTTTTTTTAATTTTCTTTCCTGTAAAAAGAGAAATAGAGAGAGAGAGAGAGATTTTATCAAATTGGAGGATACACGAATACATGTATAAGTTGTAATATTGCACTATTTTGAATGTGTACGTTCATACATTTCGTAACCCCTCCGGTTTCTTCATTTTATTTTCATATCCTTTTAATGTAGGTGCGTTTGGTAATGTAGGTGGTCGGCCGCTCGTATATACCTTTATTCAGGAATTATCTCCAACAGCGTTATAAAGAGACATTGTCGTTACATTATCGCTGTTATTACACTCATTTTTTATCTTTATAATTTTTTTTTTCTCTCTCTCTCTCTCTCTCTTTTAATCATACGATTTCTTTTTTTTTTTATTTTCCTTTTTTTCAACGATACATCCTCCAATACTAAACTTATCTCATCGTTAGAAAATATTTCAACGTAACAAAAAAAGAAAAAAAAAAACGTAAAATAACAGAAATTACGAAAAACAGAGTAAGATACTTAAAAAAAAAAAGAAAAGAAATAAAATTAATCCGTCTCATTTTTTCGCACGTATTAATCTCGTTGAAATTGAAGTTAAACGTCCGATATATATATGCATATATATATATATATATATATACATCTCGTCGAGTGTCTCTTTATATAAAATCCTTTTAACTTTTTATTTTCATTTTAATCGCACAAATCTCTTGTCATTCCAACGACACGTCACCGTAATAATACTTGTCTCATCGTAAAAAATATATTTAAACATATAACAAGAATAAATGAAAAAAGAAACAAAAATAACAAAAATAATGAAAATTACGAAAGACGGTAAGATACTTAGAAAAAAAAAAAATTAATCTGTCTCTCTCTTCTCTTCTCTTTCTCTTTCTCTTTCTCTTTCTCTTTCTCTTTCTCTTTCTCTATTTCTCTTTCTCTTGCACATATACTACTTACTCATGTTGAAGTTGAAGTTAAACCTACGATTTATCTCGTCGGTCCATATAATACTTATTTCAACCGAATAAAAAGTACTTAGAGGCAGTTTTAAACGTAGTAACAGACAAAGCCGTAAGGATTGATCGGGACGTGAGATCAAAGCCTGATTTCTTTCCTCACGCGATCCAAAACCAGATTGAAAAAGTTTTCGTCTTTACTTTATCGCTAAAAATAAGAGAAGAACAGATTTTCTCACACTTACCGAAGAACCATCTTCCGTTTTCAAATTCGCAAAAGCCACGATTACCACTTTAACATGATTCTTTTATTTACTTTCTCCCTCTCTCCCTCTCTCTCTCTCTCTCTCACTCTCTCTTTATCTGTCTCGTTCTCTATCATCATTTCACTTTAATACATTTCGCGTTGCCATAACTACTTGATTATGCTACCCGAAGAATATCACGGAGGCGTGTTAACGTATTCATTCAATTTCTTAGACCGATGGTTTACTCGCGTGCACTGATTCTTTTCTCCTTTCTGATTCCTCCCCCCCCCTCTCTCTTTCTGTCTCTCTTTCTCTCTCTATTATAATAACTTCCTTGCACGCTCCTTTTCTATTTTATTTTCTCAAGCATTCTCTTATTTTTAAGCCCTCGATAAAAAACAACAATTAAAGGATTGGCTGAACGATTTTAATTTCTTATTTTTCCAAAAATTAATTATTAACATTAGAAATTAAACGTCAATTTTAATCAAATATTCAATGTGAATGTTAAAATATTAATTTAATTAATTTTTTATATCCATAATGATCTTGTATAATTTATAAATCTAGTCTTATGGTAATGCTCCGACTAAATTTTCTTACAAGAAGAATGATTAAATATTCAATTAGAAACACTGAATAAACTAATTACCAAGAAGCCAAAAATATATCACTCTGTTATTAAAAATACAAACGTTTTTTTTATGAAAGAGAATAATTTCTCCCCCCCCCTCTTCCCAAAAAATATACTCGTTAATTGATAAAATGCAAAACGTGTAATAGACACTACTCGTAAGTTTTCTTTTTATTAACAAATAAATCTATCTCAATTATTTTAAAGGTATCCTATTTCTTCGAGAATTTATAATTACTAATTATAATTTCTATTTATAATAAAACTCTCTATAAGTTTCGCTATGATTAATAATTAAAACGATTAAAAACAAGATTACTCTTAAAATGAATTGTTCTAAAAGATGATCAATAACTATTATACTAACATTAAAAACAATACTTAACCGAACATTCATATGGTGAAAAAAAAAGAAAAGAATAAAGATATTGTTAAAATACTCGGGGACATATAAATACGCATGATATTCTTTCTAGTAACCCTTCCACATTTACACAGACACACATGCGCGTAAATAAAAAGGCGTCTAGGAAGCTCAACGGGCGTATACAAAATGGCGGTCTAACCGTAGTGGCTGTCCTTGCAGTCTCATACATTGTGTATTTTCGTTTGTTTTATTTTTTCTCTTTCCTCTTTTTTTTTTTATTATAGTTCTTTTTATTACTCCTACCTCGTGGCCTGCTTTTCTCTTAAAAAAAAAGAAAAAAGAAAAAAATAAACAGCAACGTTGTCGTCGTCGTTAATTTGTTGCATCGTGCAAGCATGCATTCCCCTTCTCCGCCAACTATCTCATCACATATATGTATATACGCACATTAATATGTTTATAAGTACATACGCACTCTCTCTTTCCTTTTATATACTTGAAACAAGTCACGGAGTAGTGCTGAATTAAATCCCGGTCAGAGATATTTTCCTTAAGTTTTCCGGATACGTTTAAGGGGATGCAATTCGTTCGTGTAAATGTTTCTTCTAACGCGTGTTGCTCGATTCAGTATTATCCACGTTCAAATGAGTACTAGAAAGTTCGTTGCAGAGACGCAAGAAAAGTTTGTTCGTTCGTTCGTTCGAGATTTCTATTACCTTTGGTGCGTGTATGGAGTAATGTATGCGTTAAAGTATACTACATCATTTCTAACACGAGAAGAGATAAAACAAAAACGGGGTAGAAATGGATAAAACGAAATCAAATAGAAACATGTACGAACTCAAGAAGAAGAAAAAAAACACCCTTTTCAATTTAACTACATTCTCTCGTGTATATAATATTTCTGTGTGTGTGTGTATACATGCAACTATGCTATGGTTATAACCATCCTCAAATCGAATGGATCATGATTTATTAGTGAAATCAAATAAACTTCTTTGCTGATAGTTACCTCTCTCTCTCTCTCTCTCTCTCTCTCTCTTTTTTTTGTCTATTTTCCTCGAAAATATGAAACCACCGTTGATATCGATCGAATTTTACGTCAGTTACTTTATTAAAACGAAACGAATTTCCGACGATCTTTTTGAAAGCGTAGCCCCCCTCTCCACTCCACCCCCTCCCACAAAAAAAGACTTTCCCCCCAAGAAAGAAGCTTTACCGACGATATAAAGCTTTTTAGATCGAAACGTGATTTTCTGAAATTTATTTAAAATGTATATAAAAATGTATTATACCGAACCCTATACAACTCGTTCCCCGTTGACTTGAAATTGATCTCAATGCGAAAAGAATGTTAATTTTCGTTCGATTAAAATTCAAGGGAATATTAATATATACGATGTTTAATATTCAATATTCGGCGAGAAAACGAAGAATCAAGGTAGAGGACAGCAATTTTCGTATGAAATAAAAGCCATAAAAAAAACTTTCCGATATTTTTCGCACAAGTCGGCTGAATTTAAGATAAAATACTATTCTACTTTTTTTCTTTCTTTCTTTCTTTTTTTTTCTTTCTTTTCCTCTCAATTCTTCTAAAAGCTGATTGTAAAATACGCTGCGTCGGCCATTTTATCATCACGCATCTAACTTTTCACGATCTTTTTTCTCGGCAACGATGCGCAAAAGGGCGACGACAAAACTCAACTTATCTCGAAGACAAAACTCCCGATTCTTTTTTACTCTCTCTCTCTCTCTTTACCCTTTCAAGAAGGAAGGAAGGAAAGAAGAAAGAAAGAAAGAAAGATAACTTCGAGGTTACGACCCCTTGGTAGCTAGCCGTTGAAATGAAATTCTTTACGACTGAAGTTCGGTAACACCGTGGAGAATCTTTCAGTCGAGAATAGCTGACAGTCCTACTACGATTTCAAGAAAAATGCTTTCGGATAAATGTACTCAAAAGCTCGAGAAACTTATCCGCCGCCACCGCCACCGCCACCGCCGCCATTGCCGGTGTCTCTCTCTTTATATTTCATCCAGATACATCGGACTTTACGTTACCACACTCATCTCTTACGTTTTCTTCGTGATCGTGATCGTGTGATCCTCCTGGAGTCGTATCATGTTACTCGTCCTTACTCGTCGTTGTATTGGTAAGGATGAAAAGCGAACAAGTTCATGGAATCCAACGAATTTGATTTTTGTCTGAGATTCGATTATATATATATAGTACTACATTGACCCTGTGTGTATTACAAGAAGAAAATCTTGAAAAACTTTACCGATAAATTTGACTTCATCATTTCATATATATCATGGATCACGTTTCTCATATTTTTCTAACAAAGAAAAAGACAAAGAAAATTAGTAAAACAGTCAGTGTATTATTCCGCAATGCTGAGGAAGCTGGTTTGTACGATTTCGAACTAAAAACCGTGCCAAAAAATTACCTTACCTAGCTGTCGTCGTAGTCAGCATACAACCATTTGTCGATAAAATGAACACAATTGAGACGGAAGATCATCGAAGGTGATCACAAGATTCATCGAATAAATTTATCATCGATGAATCGAACGATATTACTGAAATATGATCTGTGTTATCCTTCTCGCGTGTCTACGCCATTAATCTTTTATCTTTAGAATTTATCGATCGATAAGGATGATTTTGAATTTTCTTTCCCCCCCCCCTCCCTCCCTCCCTCCCCCATAGAAGAATAGGAAATATTCAAAGCTAAAGTAAAACATCGATTTTAACTGGTTGGTTAATCGTGAGAGATCGGGCAAAACTGGCATTTTCAAACGTCATGTAGGTCAGCGCATAAATGAATGTCAATTGGGGAATTGCTCTTGCAAGGTTGCGGATGCGCCATTACGTTGGATCCCCTTAGACGCATATATTAGCCTGGCAAATGAGCGTGTCTTCGTTTGTCCCTACTGTCGTACCTGCTACCGCCATTTCTCTTGGAAGAAATCGCTTACGTAGTCGTAGACGTTCATTTTCTCTATTTCTATCGTTCTGTCTCACCACTATCTTTATCTCTATCTCTAGCTTTTATCTTCCGTACTATAGAGAAACCAGAGAAAGAAACATCACTCCTTTATTCTTCCTTTACACTAGAAAACTCAGGAGAGTGAATCTAAGCGAGTGGTGGTATAACTACTGGGAAAGATGCAAGTTTAGAATCGGGTTGCAAAACGAATAACATCTGGGTTCAACGTCCTATTCTTTTTATGGAAAATAGATTCTGGCCGGCGTTAAGCTTACGCGAGGAAGATTTCCCAATGCGCTACTTATCTGCGAGCTTGCAGACCGATGCATCCGAAAGTGAGATTTTCTACGTTTAATTCTACGTCACGAAATTTCGAGGTCGATAGGTATTAAGAGCTTATCCGTACACTTCGGAATACCTCGACGACGAGAAGAATTCTCTTTCGAGAACATTTTTTTACATTTCTTCTTTTTCTTTTTTTTTCTTTCGTCAGAACTCCAACAGTTACAACAAAACCGACCCCGACATTTTATATAATAATTCCGGTAATAATCTACTTCTCGCGTATGTCTCGAGAATATTTTCACGTTTTTTGTATTTTGTCCCTTTTCTTTTCTTTTTTTTAAGTTGACTAACCGTGAATTCCTTTTTTTTTTATAAATTAAAATTTTCACGGTATATCGAACGTATTTATAAAGAATTTATACCGTAGGTACCGTATAAATGCTAAAATTCGAACAACGTGGGAATTGAAAAATTGGGAAATACGATTTGTGGTTTACTTTTTTTTCTTTTTTTCTTTTTTTTTTTTTAAGCAAATTCTATTACCAAACCTGAACGTGTATATTTTTCTAAATTTCCTCTAATCATTTTTGTCCGGTTAAAATTTCTAAACGCGTACATGTCGTACAACCTATCGTAATTTTTAACAACGTATTCACTATATTTACTGAAAAATATTCTATTCATTTTAAATATTAAGTTATACGTGTTATTCTTTATCAAAAATCGTTACATTTGGTTTGTTAAGCGTTTTTAATTGAAAAATGAAAATATAATTTAAAGAAAAAACGTACACGAACAAGCATTAATGACAATCTTATTCGCGTGTCTGATCATATACTGATATTTACTACTTTCTCCAATTCTCTCCATTGAGTTAATCGGTAACTACGTTTGTTAATAATAAGAAAACATACAATAATATTTCTTTAAGTAATAACTATTGATAAAAATGATAACGAAATAATAATAATAATAATAATGACAAAATCTGTATATTATAATATACATAATTACAATGACGTTAGATAGACGTACAAAATAATCTGATTTATTTGACACATTTTCAAACTTATAGGATATTCGAAAATACCCATGATAAATTGTTATTAATGATCTCGCGTTTGTCTTCGTGAACCGAACAGAGAGAAAAAGAGAGAGAGAGAGAGAGAGAGAGAAAAAAAAAGAGAGAGATAGAGAGAAAATGAGAAAAAAAAAAAGAAAAAAGACGAAAGGTAAGGTAGAAGATGGGATGATGGAAAGTATGGATTTTCGAAGATAAAGGGATAAAGTAGCATCGCTCATCGAGTACCCGATGGACCTTTTCGTCCTTCTAAAAGGATGTTGGAGGCCACAGGAGTGCGGTCGAACAAGATCCCGAGGAATTGCTGGCAATGAGCCAGGAAACATAGCGCTACGGTCGTCACATTTTCCTTCGGTGAAGTCACGCCAAGCTTTCCGGAATACGAAGAGAAAGAAAGAGAGAGAGAGAGAAAGAAAGAAAGAAAGAGAAAGAGAGATAGAATGAGCATCAAGCCTGTAAATCTCACATAGATCTAAATCATGGACCAACCGAGCATTGACCATTCCTCGACTTTAACTAACGCTTTATACCAAATGTGGAACCTTCCATTCGACAAGAAAATATTACCTCTTACAAACTTTCAAGTCTAATTCCAGTTACAATTTTTAACCTTTTTCTTTTTTTTCTTTTTTTCATTCCCCTAGCTACCACACCTTCACCTCTCGAATAAAATCGATTCAATATTATATGTACGTATGTCCAAGATTAAAGGTATTTGATCGACACCCTACCGACCAACCGAACGAGATTTGTAAACACATTTGGAGTGCCGATAACGAGGCAAACTATACTACCGTTCGCCTTTATCAAACACACGTAAACAATGTTAAGGATTAGCTCGTTAATCCAAAACACCGAATACAACGTAAATTCCTAGAGAAACAACGGCAAAGCAACTTCGATTACATTTAATCCTTTCTACTTCATCTCTCTCTCTCTCTCTCTCTCTCTCATACACACACATACACAAGCATACTCTCTTGATCTTTCCCTTACTTTATTTTTTTTTTTATTCGAATCTTTCAAAAGAACTAGTCCGATCATGTTGAAATCGATCTATCGCATTATACTCTTCCTTTCTTTCTTTCTTTCTTTATTTCTTTCATCATTCTCCCACGAGGATTCATTTCAAACCGTTTCATTGCTAGGGTAAAAAGGTATGACCTAAAACTGGCACATCTCGAGCTTTCACCTTTGACACTAAAACACATGGACATTGTGGGTAGAGATACCTACTATATTTTTTTTCGGTTTTTTATCTAACTATTTCTTTCTCTATCTCTATATAATTTTCTCATCTGAAAGTAAGAGAGAGAGAGAGAAGGATACAAAAGGGAACATGCGCGCGAATGCATTTAATTACGAATCTATCCTTCATACCCTTCATCGTGTAGATTTGTAGGATATCAAAGAAGTTCGTAGGTAATATTGTCGTTAATTAATTCGAATGCGAAGTAGAACGGGAATAATAAAAAAAAAGGTTAACAAATATGTATAAAAAGAAAATAAATAGAAAGCAATATCGCGTTATCTTGAAATTCTTTTTATTCGAGGGGGAGAATAATACTTGAGTTCTCTTTCGCAAATGCAAAAATATAAATTATTTCAAATCGAATTGTATATATATTTGTGTGTGTGTGTTCTCAACAAATATTTAATTTTTGAAGAAATGAAGTTTTACGTTAAATAGCTTATATTAAATAGTTATTATGTAAAACAAAGAGAAAAGTTATTAATTGAAATCAAGTAATAATTGACTTTCTTGAAAGAATCTTGGTGTAATCCCATTTACATCAAAGAAACTATGATAGTTTAAATTCGTTTGCAATCTAATACTTTTTTTTTTGTTCTTTACTTGATTGAAGCTTTGAACATTAACGAAACACTTGTAGTATTTATTTCTTTTTTGATTTTCTTTTAAATAACTTTTCACAATGGTTAAACAATTAAAGGTTTAGTAGGGTATAGTATATTACATCGTGAACTTTTATCGAAAACAAAATTCAACCGAAAAATCCTTGTCTATTGCTAGAAAAGTATGAACCTTAATTACTTTTAAATAAGACAGTCTTGACTAGCTTTCATTATGTTCGTGCTGCTTCCTCTTCAAGAGAGAACAGTATCTTCTTTCTCAATGTTCTAAGAACTCTGCTGATTACTTTCTTAAATTATTTGTTCGTCGTAGAAGTTTTCCGTAAAATTGATCCGAACTTCGTGCTTGGAACACCGATACGCGAGTGAGAAAGTAAAAGAGAAAAACTAAAAGGGAAAGAACTACTTCGACTAACATTGCATACTTCTTCTTCTTCTTCTTATTTCTTTCAATAAAAACAAAAAAAAAACTGCATTTAATATACATGTGTTATTAATTATAGTAGCGGATTTTAAATTCAACAAATATTTTTGTCAAAATATTCAAAATTGTAGTAGATTTCTTTCGACAAAGTGAACAAATAAAACAAATTAAAATCTGTTACCTAATTTTCTCTCAAAAAATATACAAATAATTATCCTGAAAATTGTTATGAGTTTTAATAATGCGAGATATTGTTATTATGGATGATTTTACAACGGATTTGAAGGTTTTTACGAAAAACACACTAGATCAAAAGGATCGTACGTCCATTCGAATAACACGCAAAAAATTCAAAAGCTTACTCGTCGGTGCATCGAAAGAAAGTGTTAGATAAATTATCCGACAACGTGAAATGGAACGAAATAAAGTGAGGTAAATAAATCGTGTGTGTGTGTGTGTGAGAGAGAAAAAAGAGAAAAAGAGAGGAACTTGAACGCTTTGAATGAACTTTCAATATCAAAGTATTCTCTTGATTTTTTCCTAAATAAATATACCAACGGTAAAATCAAAATTAAGAGAAAATAAACAATATTAAAATAAAAAAACATCATATCGCGCGTTTCCTATATGACTATTAAATTATTTCGTTGCATCATATTATTCATTATTCTTATTTAATATTTTTCAATAATATATCGTTACGTGTCATTTGTATTAAATTTTATACGAACAAAGAAAAAAAATCATAAATAACGTTTCATACCGTGGTTGTCTACTTCTTTTTATTTTTCGGATGTTTTAATAGCAAGAGGAAATAGAAATAAGTAATATTTATATCTCTTTCCCATAAACGTACAATTAGCAAATTGTACAATTTATCCATTTGAGATATCAAGTTTCTGGCACAGTAATGATGTATCCATGACAGTTTCCCTCTGTAGTACCGTAATTTGCACTGATACGCGTGTTCGTTGCTTTACAGGATCATTTGCATATCCTAACCGTACGCCTACGTTTACAAGTACCATTGCACAGCATGCATATTCTACGTGAAAATTATTTTACAAATTTCCAACCTCTTACCAACAATAACAGTATGTCTAGCGTGTACCAACTTACCGTATATTTTGATATGCGTATCATACGAAAATAGTTAACACATATTAATATTAAATATATTTTAATAATTTAATTAATAAACAAATAATAATATTACGAGAAGAGAAACAAACGTTTGTTACTGTATCTTATTACAAATTCTAAATATTATACTTGCAAGCAGTAACGTAATACAAATGTATATTAACATTCGTAATAATATTGTCTTTATTCTATATAGAAAATAGCGTGACGAAAATATGTGTGTTCCCTTTATGAGACCAGTAAGATAAAAAGCTACTTAGAACAAATCCTATTTTCTCCATAGAACAACTTCCCATTCTGTCGTCGCATCGAACAACACGCGATGAGCGTTTGTTAGCTTTCAATAATCGACAGTCTACCTCGTGTATCATCAAAACCTAACGGCATTATCTCGCGTTTATATTATACAACAGTATCCCTTTTGTATACTACGAGTAATGAAAAATATGTGTTCGTAAATCACGTAGAGTAGCATTTGGCAAATTGGCGTTGCAAAATTGAAAAGGACCAAATTGAAATGGAAATAATTTATTACGGGATATAATTATTTCCCTTTTACCAAACACCATCGAACGTTGAATTTTTGAAACGACCGATATTTATTTACTCGTTATTTATTATTCGAGATGATTTTTAAAATCAAAGAAATAATCAAGAAAATTCTCAAATCAAAATGAAACAATTCGTATTGCATGTGTGTTAAAAATAAGATTCGAACATTTGTTAATTATTGTAACCTTTAAACCGCACTATAAGCAATATAATGATTGTTGCAGGACTATCCTCTTAGCTGTTGGTAATCCGGATGCAGCAAAGACCAAAATCGTGGATGTCAGCATTGGCTGGAAGCAAGCCAAACCAATCCGTTTCGACGCTGCCTACAATGAGCAACGATTTATTTACCAAGCCGATCAGCCAGAGCCGAAGGTTCATCTCGATTAAACTCCTGCAGCACAAGCCGAAAAAATAAGAAGAAAAGAAAGTCACTCGCGATTGGCTTTCTTTTTCAATTCGAATGAATACAAACGTCTCTCTCTCTCTTTTTGGTGATACTTTACTTATACTTGTCACAAATACATTTTTAAGGTGTATACGTAAGAATCGTGTAAACAATAATTTCAATTCTTTTTCCTTTTCGGTAACACATTTCCAACGAAAGTTTTTTAACGGGAAAATGATATTTTTCAGTTTACAAAATTTCATTAGGTATATCATAAAAGGGATGAATATAACTACTCATATTTTCTTACAATTTTTTATTAAGGGTGTTTTAAAAAAAAAGAAAAAGAAAAAGAAGAAGAAGAAAAGTAAATAACATAAGCAAACTAGATGAGTTCACCGAAAGAACAGACGAAATTCCATTTGAGAACTTTTAAGAAACTAGCAATTCGTATTTGCCAACATTGCACCCGCTAATGAATAGCAGAATTTGCTTAACGAACGTTGTAAATTAAATAGAGTGTGATTCGTTCGTTTTGTTAGCACGACTAGCAATTCTTGATTCTTCTTCTCTTTTTAATCAACATCACGAGTTGTATGGAAAGGAAAAAGAAATAAAAAGGAGATAAGATAAAAAGGAAAATACGTTGAAATTAAAAACACTCAAATTGCCATTAAAGAAAATATTTCAAATAGTTTATCTACTTGACATTAAAATTGCATTTTTAATTTAAATAAATTAACGAAGTAACGTTTATTTTTGTCTTAAAGTTTTGATCCAATACGAAACAGTTCTTATCGGTGTTATTCGAGCATCTAACGAAATGATAAAAACTTTATTTCATTAAACGCGAGTATCCAAATATTTCTTAATTATCGTATATAATATCAAATAGTTCGTTCGAAAAATTCTATACAATTAAATCTATATTTACGTTAATAATTTCTAATAAAACCGATTTATCATTGTAAGTTTGTCACGAAAATAAACGACTCGCGATGAATTTGACCGTTATTTATTCTACAAATGTAGGAATATTCGAATATGAATAAAAATAATTAAAATTATTAACGTAAATCTTACTCTCATAAATAAAAATGAAAATCACATACACGTGCACATATATACATATATCATCCAATTAATGATTTATAATACAAAAAAATATTATTTTTTCGATTGGGATAAAGTGTGTTTTTTGTTGTCTTTGTTTTCTTTTATTAGAGATATCAAGTTAGCATGGTTATTTTAAACTGAAAAGGCTACTATTTTGAAACAGAAGAGGCAACGACGATCGAATAAGGTCAAAGTGTTTCTCGTCGTTGCTTTCACGGTAAACGACACACGTATATATGTAGGAAAGCCGACTTGGCGAAGGCTTCTACGGTCAATAAAAAAACAATTACCAACGCCTACAAAACGCTAGCGCACAGAGACGACACTCGTCCCCTCATCTCCCTCTCTATGTATGCCTATATATCTATATACGTACATATATATATATATATATATATACATATATATATACCCGATATACTCGAGTTTATCTTTTATTCTCTTTCTCTCTTTCTCTCTTTCTCTCTCTCTCTTTCTCTCGTATGACTCTCTCGCAACTTTCAGCACGTTTACAAACGCGACGGTCGGTCGGTGGTGGTCTACGAGCGCTTTTGAAATTGCTTCGTCGATCGTTGCCCTGGACGAGTAGTACTAGCTGCTACCCTTTTCCCTTCAAATCGGATTGCTGATTGCTCTTCCTACAGAACTGCAAAGGACGTTCTCAACTCGATTCGATTATACATCGCGAAAATTTCGTTCAGTGATTTTACACATATACACTCTTCTCTCTCTCTCTCTCTCTTTCTCTTTCCGTTTCTCTGTCTGTTTTTCTCTTATTTTGTATTATTAGTTTAATATCATACTATACGATCTTCTTGATATGTCTGAGAACAAACATCATAATATCTCATTTTTATATATTAAACAAAAAGCACCTCGTTGTATTTCTTACAAGAAATGCTAAATTTTATAAAGGTATAATCCTTTCCGCGATAGGAATGTTTTATGTATCGTGTTTAATGATTTTTACAGGTGTTTCGTATGGACTTTTTTTTCCATTAGGGCTTTTTATTTTTGTTTTTTTTTTCTTCTAGACTTGCCATCATCTTGATGGGGAATTTTAAATAAGACCGATAAACAATGACTTTGATAAAGATTTGGAAAATATGTCTGAGAGGTTATACTTCGAATAATACTTTTCTTTTTTTCTTCCATGTAAAAACGTATAACTGTAGTAGCACTTTCATTAGCACGATCCTATGCGAAAAACGTATCCCGCCATTTCTTCGTTAGAATAATACCCTGACATATTTCAACGCGATACTTTGTAACTATGATCACAAAAATTCGCGAAATACGTTTATATTTTATTAATCGGTGACCTTTCGACCTAGGTTAGTTACAGAATTTTTTACACAGGGTATTTTACTTTATCATATAAATATAAAATATATTATATATATATTTTTTTAACATCCTATTTATACTGCAATAACAAAAGATTGTTATTACACAATCGATAAACATAACTTTCTATTCAATTATAAACGACAAAATGATTTCTATAATTAACGTCGCGAAATCTTAAATGAAACATTTCAAATGAATCAATTAATTGCTTTGCGCTAGTCGTATATAATTGCGAAAAGTATAACGTAGAGATTAACTTAATTTTCGATCCTTATTCTCAATTCTAATGGGAAATTATAAAGGAACGAAAGATCACATCGTTTGTTGTTTCCACAACAATGAGATAAATTCATAAAATCTATAACAACGTCCTCATTGTCCGATATTTTATCTACATAGGAAATGCTGGAAGGTATATCAAAATAAATTGCATTCCGTTTATCGAAATACGCTACAGGACCGTGGCGGTTTATTTGTGAAATGAAAAAAGAAGGAAAAGAGAAAGATAGAAAGCAAAACAAGAGAGAAAAAAGAGAAGACTCAATGAAGATAGGATAAGCGAATTTTCGAACAAAATTTCATGTTCTTTACAATATTTGGCATGGTTTTGAAAAAATTTTCTATTGAAATTCCCCAATTTGAAGGATTATCGAGCATACGCGAAGCGAACTATTTTGTAAACAACTTTGAACTATTTTTTACTTATATGTATAAACGTTTGAGCGCGCGCGCGTGTGTTGGTGTTCATGCGTTTTATTGTGTTTCTTCGTAATAATATTTTTTTTTTCTTTTCTTTTTTTTTCTTTTTTTTTTTTTGTTCGAATGATAAAGACACGGTGCAAAATTTTTTTCATTTCGTTGCGAGTGTCAGCACACAGATGCAACGGTAAAGAGAAAGAGTATGTATGCCATACCACTCCTCACACATATACGTGCACGTTACGCTTTGGAAAAAGGTTGAAAAGAAAAGTAGAATAAAATAAAATGTCTGCATCAGCTCGATAAACGAGAAACTATATTTCGTATATTTCGTACCACAGTAACGCCAAAGTCAATTAATTAAATGACGGTTTTGATAACAGAATTGTAATGGTTGTAAGCAAGGTGTAATTTACAGCGACCCATCTGAAATGTTTGTTGTGACAGAAACAGAGGAATAAATAAAAGGGTTCAAATATACGAGTAAAATTTCAAACGATTTCATATATTCGCGATTACAAATAACATTTTTCCTGGAAAATAAAAAAACCGTTCGTTATTCTATCAATTTTGACGGAAACTATTAATCGGGAAAAAAAAAAAAAAGAAAAAACAAAAGTAAGAAAATAAATTGACTTTTGTCAAAAATTACGACAATCTGAATAAATATAAAAATTCTGTTAAAGTTAAATTATATATTAAATGTTGACGCGATAAGATTTACAACTGTCAATGATAGTTTTTTACAATATACAATAAAATAATTTTACGATTTAAATATCGACAATAATAAACTTATATATATATATAAATTTATAAATAAAATATTTCTCAAAAGATACATTATATATCAAACTCTTGACAAAATTCTAATCAATAATAATTATACATATAATCCTAATTGTAAAACTTTCTAAAACGTGAGTGCACTTACTTTAAAATGTGTTAATGTGTGCGCCTAGGAAGATCAGAATTCGCTAGCAGAAGGTATCGATGCAAAGGGAATTAGTAAACTCGATCCACCTCGCAAATAATGTTATCTCCATATTTGAACTTTGTGGTATAACAGCTCGCTGCTAGCGTCAAATCCATTTCGAAAGCGTGACTACGCAGTATTCGTTGTATAAAGCGCAATATTAATACTGGATCGAATGTTTCGATATCGTCCTGTTTCTCGATAACGTTTGCTATCCGACATAGTAACTTCATTTGCTTGGATATCAAATTGAATATTAATTAAAATCGAGGTCGGGGAGAAAGTTATTTCGTATTTTACTATAAAAAAAGTGAAACCAATTTTTTTCTTTTTTTTTTTCATATTTTCTATACGGTCTTCTTCAAATGGTTTCAAATTGTATTTTGTTCGATGCTTTAATCAAACCAATTTGAATGTATGCCTGTTTTATACGAGAACCAATAAATGACTGAAATGTAACAATTTTTTAAAAAAAAAAAAAGAAACAACGAAACGAAATATTACGAAAAATAATCAAAGTAAACTGATATATCAAGGAATCAACAAAGTAACTGGAATATTATTTGTAAATATTAAAACGAGTATAAATTACACTATTAGTTCTAATATTATTCATAATTAATTTTCGATTCGAAAAAGGAGTAATTGAAAAGAAAAAAAAAGAAAGAAAGAAAGAAAAAATTAACATACGTAAGAGTAGTAAAAAGACGAAGGAAAATTTTCTTGTTAGAAAGACAAGACTTAGAGCTCAAATGGCAAATTGATCCGAAGCATTGTCGTAACCATCGAGAAAGCGATGTTCAAATTGATCACGAGAGAAATTAGAATCTTCCAGTTGTGATCAATGCGAGACATTCAGTGTAAAACGCTTACATCAGTCTTTGACGGAACTTGCCCGAATATCTGATCGATTTTGTCATCCTTTCACTCGTTCTCTTCTTCCCCCATCTACCCTCACCCACACACCTCCACCTTTCTCTCTAATTTGTACTAATTTCGTAAATCTTCGTCTAATTGTTAGATCAAATCAAATGATCTTGTTTGAGATTCAACCTTATAAAATTTCTCATAAATTTGTGTGTATTATAATATAATCGACGATATAACGATCTTATTTAATGGCATTTTAGAATAGAAAATTAATTAGAGAATAAAAGGATTATAAAGAGAAAGGTAATTAAATTCTCTTACTTACCAAAGGAATCCCCGTTAAACAAGGTAACAAAGTAGCCAATATCCAGATGCGTTCTACTCTAGAATGGGTATTAACTCATTCCACGCACGTTTTAGTAGCTACCACCACCATCGGACGCGTTAATTTCAAAACCTTGAGCTAATCTCGACCACGAAGACGCTTTAATTGGTAATAAATTAAACGAGTATTCTACTTAAAACTTCACGGACCGTTTGCTTGATTTAAACGATAATGATTTAAGAACGAAAGATTTTTTTATCTACATTGTATCATAGTTAAACAGAACGTAAACAAATTTTGTGATATTTTTTTTCTTTTTTTATAACTAGGATTCATAGATAATTCTATCGATGTTGCTTATAAAAGTGTATAAGTAATTTATCAATTGTATACATTTTTCTATGCAATTTTTAAACATGTGTGTATGTATCCAATTATTCATTACTTTATCCGATATCCTAATTGAATTTCTCTTTCTAGTACTCGCGCAAATAATACATCTAAATGTTTGTGCTCGTTTTCAAGTTACAGTTGACGAATAAACAAAAATTGGTTATTTAATAGAATATATAATACTATAAAATATTGTGTTACAGAATATAGTCGCATGTGCATTTGTAGAATACGTCAAATGTAAAGATACATATTACCAATAACCAAATTACACAAATGTATGCATACGTGAAACATATAAAACAAATACATTATCTCAATATACTAATAAATGTGTACATAATATAAACATATCTATGCTGTAACACGTTCTATTTCATCTGGGAATATAAATTTGTTTCACAAAGTATATATATATATATATATATAATACAGCTATGCATATCGATATTATCAACATTACTCACTATGTGAGTATGTAGTCTAACAACACACACACATATATATGTATGCACTTCAAGTAATATTGGCAAAGAAGCTAAGATACCATACATATTACATATGTCTACGTATACATAACATGCGTTAATGATGCAAATAAGTCAACGGATAATACCATAACGTTCTTAGTAAAAGTAACAGAATTATATCGTATAGAATATGCAATGAAAATCCAGAATGTTTTGATATACACCCATACACCTATACCTAACGGAAAATTTAGTATCTCATATTTATGTCACGACCACCTTTCTCCCAAGTATTCTCTCGTGTCCTACGAAAAGTAACAGATGTGATGAATATCATCATGAATTACGTCAATGCAACATAATACTTCTTACCCGAATACCAACGTTGAAAATTTATATAATTACGAGATATGTATATTAATGTGTTACTCTGAAAATAATAAAAGTTAACTAATGTAAGCCTAGCAGAGACAAAATTATTAAATGAAAATAATATCTCAAATTAAATATAGCTTATATTACTTATATATATATATAGCTTGTTACTTTAATAATAATTGACTCGAATACATAATACATCAGATAAGAGTAATTAAATTGTAATATTAAACAGACTATGAAATGTTAATCGCGTTGCAAGAACGATTCTATTAAACGTATACATAGAAGATAAACGATATATTTACTTAACGACAACCACATACAAGGTTTGTTCGGTTCATCTAAGAGGAAGGAAATAATTAATAGCTTAAGGCTTACTTTGTAGTAAGGGTGATGCATGCTAGATCACAGACATTCTCTCTCTCTCTCTCTCTCTCTCTCTCTCTCTCTTTCTCTGTTCTCGAGAGTTCATGCATTTAGTAAAGTTACTTGTATCGCGATTTTGATATCCGTACGCAAATGTCGAAGTTTACTCTCCGTAGTTTACGATGAGACACTCTACCACCTGACAGAACAATTCCAAACTTGGTCCCAAACACCAGACGGAAGTCATTATTTCGCGACAGGCTTGTAACGAAATCTTAATAGAAGGAACGGTTAAATTAAGAATAATATTCTCTTTTCTTGAAATTCTAATAAAATTACCGATAATAAGAAAAAAGAAAAAAAAAAATAGAAAGAAAGAGAGAAAGAGATAGATCGTTATAAGATTAAGTTAAAAGAAAATTATCAAAGAGAGATATACCCTTAATGAGAAAATTTAATCAAAGAAGAAGAAACTACAGTTTGCTACGTACGTCTTTGCATTTAAGGAAATAAATCATTATTTATAATAATAAGAAAGTATATCAAACGGGATAATAAATTACTGCAGAGATGAATAATGTGTTCAACGTTCTCTCTCTCTCTCTCTCTTAGCTCGTGATAATTAAGAAAAATGTACACATATGCCTTGTACCTGAAGCACATTCTCTTATTCGTTGAAAATATAAGAAAGGTCAACTCTATTCTCGAAAAAGAAAACCGTTCTAACACATATACGACTATGAAAAGACCTTTTTGAATGTTTGCTTGAAGGATACACAAAATTTCAAATTAAAAGCCAAGCTCGTTTCATTAGATTCACCTACGTGAGCGTACATACATATATACGCTTGCGTAAATGATGCGAAGTAGGTAAAACACATCGAAGAAGAGAATTCTTCGTTAGAAAAATTCATCTCTAATTCGTCTTCTACCTTAACGAAGGGGAACTATCTTGCGCTTCGCATTTTAAACAAGAATGCACCTTTTTGGACAAATAACTTTGTTACAAAATATCTAATTTTCCCACGTGCAATTATTATCATTATTATTATTATTATTATTATTATTATTAATATTAACCTTATCTTTTTCTCTGTCAGTCTTTCTCATTGCTATGAAAAGAAAAAAGAAAAAAGAAAAATGTTGAAATATTTCAACAAATCGGAACAAATAAAAGTTTCTCGTTAAATACACGATTGATTTTCAGACTTCAACAAAGAACGTCCTCTCATCTATATACTTCTTAAAATCCAATATTAACTTATAATTCTCTTTTAGTTAATCCTCTTAAGTATTTAACTCCGATAAAACTGACTGGAAAACTTTAATTAACAGTATTATTAAATAATATAATTATTTGTCAAATATTTCAAAAACCTTCCCGGAGAAATGAATAATGTTTCTTAATCGCATTTAAAAATAATGAAAGTAGATCGATGACGTTATAAAAATCCTCTTAAAACAAAAACAAAAAAAAAAAACAAAAAAAGAAATACTTTCTCGAGTAAAAATAATCTCAGAAGATTGTCATATTGACGTCGTAGTAAATATATCGACGTTAACGTCAACGTCAACGTTTAAATATTTTTAACCGAAATATTAGGCAGCCTGTGTACAACCGTCACGAATAGTCAAAGCGTGTTATACGGTAAACGTCATATCCCATTTGAAGTTTGATTCTCGATGTTGAGACGTTTAAACTCGAACGAAGACGAATATTGCCGACTCATCGAATCATAATGGTACATCTGTGCTACACGCCACCATCACCACCACCACCGTAGATTCTACATGCCTTATCTACCTTAAATATGAAATGAGAGAACGATCAAGAGAAAGAGAGAGAGAGAGAGAGAAATAGAGTAGGATAGAAGAGCACTGGTACTGCTATTAAAATCATCTCATCCATGTTTCGTATAATTTGCAAGAAAACGTTGTTTTATACGATATATAGATTGCAAAGTAATCTTCAACAAATGTTATCGATATTATAAAAAAAAAAACACAAAAATAACACTTGATTAAAAAATATCATCATTATAACGAACGAAGTGACGTAAACAACGTCCATTCGTTTTCTCTCTCTCTCTCTCACTCTCTCTCTCTCTTTTTGTTTCTAACGACAAAAAAAATGTTATTCGTGTTAAAGAAGAAATACCGATATCAATCTTCGAACGATGATCGACTGTCAAAGTTACTCACGAAACTCATGATTTTCTTTCTCTATTACTTTTACACTCTATTGAAATACATATATATATATATATATATATATATATATATGTA
>NW_014569722.1:64316-187132 GCF_001313835.1 Polistes canadensis
ATTGAAATACATATATATATATATATATATATATATATATATATACATATGTGTATGTGTGTATATACATGAACGGTGAAAGTTTGCATAATGCGTTTGTGATCAACGTAGAACGATATCGAATTCGCGTTCGTGCCAACGACATAAAAAAAACATGAAATGTAAGGTAACTTGGAGTACCGAACGATCGTACATATTGAAATTTTAACGATCTTTCTCTCTCTCTCTCTCTCTCTCTCTCTCTCTCTCTTTGGTTCACCCGTTAGACGGTTAGAACGTTATTAAGGCACATATATATATATCCGAGATATATAATACTATACTAACTACGAATACGTATGATTATAGGTGTGATCATAATAACGGATGAGAAGCTTTGCAATTATTTCGATATAATCGATCGATTATCGTTATCGTTGTTCGTACTTGAGAGCTTTATCGAGAAAAAAAAAAAAAAAAAGAAAAGAAAAGAATAAGAGAAAAATAAACTTTACTTTAGAAATGAAAATGAATCGTAAGAGAAAATATCGATATAATATAATACAAAAATTGAACCTTAAATATAATAAATACGATCACGTTTGTATTAAAACGAACAATAAGTAATATAAACGAAAGATCTAAAATAATGAACATTAGCAAAATGAATAATATATAATAAATCGTTCGTATATAGAAATGTGGCGTTGTAAAATAATAAATAGTTGTATTTACGGAATGAAATATATTTAATCGAGAATAAAAAATAAATTGACAAACAGAGAGAAGAAATATAAAAGAATGATAAAAACGAATAGATATTAAATAACAAAATATTAGAATAGTAATTACATGAAAGGGGAGAGAGAAAGTTAGGAAAGGAGTTACTTGTTGTTCGTGGTATATAAAGTGGCATTTAGGTTCTTCTTCCCTGAAAACTCGAAAGCTGCGTGGACGCGATAAAGCTACAGAATGGCAGTTCGAAAGGAAACCCTTTGCGGTCGGTTGCAAAGCGCAATTTCCCGCGTCACACTTGCATTTCCAACTGCAATTCCTCTTTAACTCGGATAACCATCACCGGAATGCTCCCATTTCTCTCTCTCTCTCTCTCTCTCTCTCTCTATCCTACTCTTATTTCTTCTTTTTTTTTATCCTTTAACTCTCCGTCTTTTCCGTCAATCTGTTGTCCCCCTCCCTCTACCCCCTCTACCCCCTTTTAAACCACCCCACCCCACCCCGAATTTCTCTTTACTTCCAACCGTTCGATCCCGAATTTGTTTTCTTCCTTGAACTTCTCATCTCGTCTCTAGGATACTTCCTTTCCATTCGTCACCAAGCGAAAACTTTTGGTCCATTCGGGCCGTGAATTAAAGTTTCTGGTGTTACACTAGATTCCCTTCTTCTTAGCCTTCCCTTCTACCATCAACCACCACTACCACCATCATCCTTTCTCTCCCGCTACCATGATAAAACTTTCGATCAAAGTTAAATTAACAATCGAGTTTCAATTAGTGTCATAAATCCGACTTTTTCTCGACTTCCATTTCGTTCCTCTACCATTTCTAATTTCTCTTTGCTTTTCTTTCTTTATTCTTACTTATTATCGATTTTTCCATTAAGTAAAACACAAAAAAAAAAAGAAAACAACAAAGAACGGCTAAATGAGATGGATATTCTTTATGTTTCTTTCTTTTTCTTCTTTTTTTTTTTTTACTTAAAAGAAAAAGTAACAAATTTCGTAAGATAAATTGATGATAACTTATCTAAATATTATATTTTATATCTCTCGGTGTGTGATATATAAACGTTTTAAAGAACGAATAAGATATAATATTAGAGTTGGAATAATGTTTGACCACGGAACTCGAACTAGGTTTTGGAACAAAGTTGATACGATGCGAACTAGAAATTTAGGTGTTACGTATCACACAACTAAGATAATCCAACGTAAAGAATAGAGGGGTCACACGGATGAACTTTAAAGAATCTTCCGGCCGTGTTAAATGGAAACGAATGGCAACTCGGAAACTTCTGCATTAAACTCATTACGAAACGGACTTGGATAACGCCCTTTTCCGCTACACTTACAAAGAATTTCCGGCATTCGCAATAAGGTATTTTCCTCGATATAACCATTCCTCTTTTCTCTCTTATTCATAATATACGTATATAACTTTGTCATACGTTCTATCGTTTTCACTCTAATTCTCGAGATTATCGATAACACAACATAACGATCAAACAATATTAACTTACTTGCGCGAACAAGCATATCTAAAATAAGATCTTTCTAAACTGATTTCCTCTCTCTTGTGATTGATGATACAAAATATTCCACACATACACGAGATGTTATTTTTAACGATAAGTTTTCAGATAAAAAAAAAATCATCGCACAGCCGAGCAATTTTTTTAATAGAAAATATTATAAAGAGAATCCACTTTGTATCTTTTATTAATGTTTTCAAAGAAAAGAAAATGAATTTCTTTCTGATTCTAGACATACCTCGGGCATAGATAAAGTATACTAATTTATTCATATCTATTCAAAAATTCAGAGCACTCTTTGCCTAATTTAAAAAAAAAAAAAAAAAGAAAGAAAAAAGTGATTTCATTTAAAAAAGTATCCGAATATTTCTCTGACTTACTTTGGATGTACATTTCGTTAACATAAGATATATCTACTTCACAAAGTAACTCGGTTACGAACTGAAAAAGTCAAATATTTCGGTATATGTTTGAACACATGAACCATTTGTACACATATATACTATCCTTTCAAATTTTTAATATTCTTCTGTAAACTTTACACTATTTTAGTGGTGTGTATCATTTTGCAGTACAGGACAACATCGGTTTGATACACTTGAAAAATATTAAGAAAAAAATAAGAAAAAAGATGTTACAAAATATCATCTGAAACGTTGGAACAATTTTAAACAAAAAATATTTTCATAATTTAACGATAACCGTAATATTATCTCGATGCAATATTTTTTACACTTATAATATAATATAATCGTTTATATTTCTGCTCCTCCGTAAATGCACGATTTATTAATGATTCCTCCGTATTTTCGCGAAAAATTACAAAAAAAAATTATAGTACATTACCATTACGAATTGATGGTAGTTCATATATTTTACTTCGCCGTTTCTTCCTCGTTTCAATTGTACCTCGAATGACCCCTCATTTATTCACGTTGAACGAGAGACTATTTCAAATAGCCCAAGGATATGTATCGTGTTAACAAACTAGTAATTTGTCAATTTGTTTAGTGAATTCTCGCTTATCCAAACTAATTGAATAGCTGGGATATTCAAATAATTACATTTTCACGCTATTAAACAGACACGTTAAGAAAAGAACTATTTTCTTTTTGTCATATATATATATATATATATACTTTTAATGAACATTGTAAATTACAACTAAACTCCAAACAAAATCCCAGTCGTAATTATCAATGAAATAATTATCAAACAATTTCACCACGAATCGCTGTGCGCTTTCGTCTAACCGTTGTTTTCGTATTGTTACGATGATAGAAAACATACATATACATACATAAATACCATACATACTTGTTTTCGTTGTACGACGAAAGATTCTTGTTCCATGAACTTTTTGATGTGAACACTTTTCGAAGATAATTTACCGTAACATTCTCGCGTATCTTGGTTTTCAACGGCTCGTTGGTGAGCGTCGTTTAAATACTCGGGAACGACACAAACTTCGAACGTATAAAGTTTTCGCAAAAAAACGATGGAAAGTTCCACGCTGGATAATCACAGAGATATCAGTCGACGGACAATAAAATTTTGACGACGTTATCTTTGTTTGAGAAATAAAAAGATTTGAATTTTCATAAAGAAAATCTAACACGCGAGTAAAAATCTAATTTAATATAATTAATAAATGAAAGGGAAGAAAGATAAAAAAAAAAAATAAATAAACGTAAAGCGTTCGAGTGTTGAAAATAATTCGTAAGAAAATTAAAAAAAAAAACATATCCTCGTTTGAGGGATGCACCGTTTAAACGAACAAAAACACAAATTTTTCGGAACACTCCGTACACCGTACTGTCTCTTCGATAATTTATAGACAACTAAAATTTTATTTCGTTTACGCTTAGTATTCATTGTCCTCTCTAATGTTTACATTTTCGCACCGCCACTTATTTATCCTTCGTTTAGTCTATTTGTATCAGCAGTCGAGCTGTGATGCTGCAAACAACAGCTACAGAATATTATAAATAATGATTTTCAATACATTCCCCCTCGCTACTCAGACAGGAAGATAAAACAAAAGACAAAACTAAGTTTAATTAGGTGAGTTTTTTTCAATGATTATTACAAATCTAATGGTAACACGAGGTTCTTGAAATTTACGATTTTCAAACACGAATTAAATATTTCAAATACTTTGACGATTTTTACGTAGATATTATACTTAACATTCATGTTAAACTAAAACTAATCTAAACTAATTCTTATATTTTAAATTTGATTATTATATCACTTTTAAAGAAAAATAATTTATATGCACGTTACATTTATTTAAAAAAAAATGAACTTTTAAATATAAATAATGTATCGAGTATCATAAGTAATACGTAAATACGTCAGAGTAAAGTTAAATAGGGATAAGTTTCGTTCACAGAAAACACCTTATTTCAGAAGTGCGTCGAAGAAAAAGGGTTAATAGTTTAGGAAAGAGTAAGGGAAGGAAGTAAAAGCTTTGAAGCATTTCAAACGAGTTTAACTTTGGAAAGTTTTCAACGGCAATGTGTATTCGAATAGAATCGACTAGATATACATTGGTTTTGATAGTGGTAGTAGTTTCCATAAGACTAATGACTTTACTGAGTGTTTCATAAATAACATGCCTTTTTTTCTTCTTCTTCTTCTTCCTTCTTGCTATACCAACACCCGAAAAAAAAAAAAGAATAAAAAGAAAAAAGAGGAAGAGATCACGAGTATACAAACTTCCGTTCGTGAATTTAATTCGAACATTGAAAAATGCGATCGAATCAATTTTCGGCTGTTTCCTCGACTCGCTTTGATGATATTAATCAACCGTTTGTGGGGTAAAAACCGGGTGAGGAAGGGGGAAAAGATAGGGTGTAGAGTGAAAAGAAAAGAAAAAGAAAATGAATGAAATTTCCTCGGGGGATCGAAGATGGATAAGCGTTAACATTTGCCTCTATTCCTATTCCCCTTTCGTAAAAGCTTTCCGAACGTTATGCGATAATATATCTGTATTATGTTCCTCTGGTTTATATCGGCGTGAAAAATAAAAATATATGAACTTATTTTCGATTTAAATATCAATAGAAAACTAAATATAGGAAACTATGTTAAATGATATTTATTAAAGAGAGAACAAATCCGATGAAATATAATCGAGAAAATAATAAAAATGAGAAACGAGTAAACGTATTTTAATGAAGAGAGAGAGAGAGAAAAAACAAGAAAATACAAATAATCGGCGAAATTATAAGTTAAATTGAAATTTCCAAATATCTTTCATTATATTTAATTCATTTATATAGATAATATATATAATATAAAATAATAACGATGACGTGTTTTCATCACAACAGTAACCGTGTTTCTTAATGAAGAGCTATCTGATAAATGAATTGACATCGATCGTTGAAAGTAAACACATAAAAAGCAAGCAAGCACCATTGCGTAAAACGAATGATCGTTATTCTGTAATCGTTTGACCGTTAACAATTATACGACGTTTACAAAAAAAATTTCCTATCGTTTCCTCAGTTGAAAAATCATTTATTTACACGAATAACAAAGTAATTGCGAAATAAACGATATGTATCTACGAGATTTTAGTTATATGCACGTGACGTGTATTTGTATACGCAATTATACACGATAAATACATATAATATATATTTTGCTTTATATATATATATATATATATATATTTTTATCGATCGTAAAACCAATAATCGAACAATTACTCCATTTTCATGCACAAAATTGGAAAAATACCTCGACGCGGATTCGTCTAAACTGGTCAAACAAATTGTTAAATGTACGTACATGCGCACTCGTTAAAACACTTCGCGCGTTTAATCAATCTGAGTATTTAATCGTTAAGCGCAACCGTGTCCATCGAGGGAAAATGTTTCATCCGATTTATCATTTATATAATGGGCTTTAGTTTACTTCTATGATTATTGGTTTTTTGTTAAATACTAAAATGTGATTCGAATTTTTAATGAAATTCTGCTTACAATATATATATATATACGATTATTTTCAAATAACATACAATATAATTATCTCAATATACTACGTGAGTATCGTCAATTTTATTTATTATTTTATTAGAAAAAAATATTATCAAAGTAAGTTATATTTTTATCAGTGTGACGATACATTTTTGTTCCAATATAAAAGTTCCCTCGAACTCGTTGTATCGTTTCGAAATTAAACCAAAATTAAATATAGTATCCAACGAATGAGGTAACCAGCTACTTATTATAACTAAATTGACATTGGTTACACCTATAGAATTCAATTATTTCATTAAAACACACACACACACACACAATTCCCCAAAGGAAAATATTTTAGTTAGATAAAATTTAAAGAGCTAAATTTAAAGCATTCATTACAATACGTTTGATGTTGTACAACATAATACTGATCGTGGCCGAATGATCCACTAGTACGATTTGAGCCTTTGAAAACGTTAATTAGTTTCAGATCCGGGTCCCGTAGCAACGTTACTATCGTCAACGTGAATCGAATCAACGAAGTGAATAACTTCCTATACATTTTCGAGCTGCTTCGTATTTATTCGACCAATTTTTTTTTTTTCCAAATTTTATTACGCCCCTTATTGTTCTTTTTTCCTAAGCGAGGCCAATTTTTTTTTATTTACCTTCCCCCTATATTTTTTTTTTATGATTTACGAATCAATTTTTTTCCCTTATTCTTATCGTTGATTACGACGAACTGGAAAGCAAGCTGTTGTTCGTTAAAGCTTACGAGAGAAAGACAGTAAAATCTCGTGAATGAATAAATCGGCAAAAGTTACTTCTATATGGAAATATGTAACGTATATAAAATTCATATATATATATATATATATATATATATATATCTCATCCAAAGTCATGAGTGACAGTAGCAGTCTGCAACAAAGCAATTCGGTAAAAGCGAAAAAAAAACAAACTTCTGTTTCGCTTTCCTGACCGACGAACGAAGCTTTAGCAGCTGTTACATGAGGACTTCACGAAATAGTACGATATGTATGTCCGAACTGTATATGTGTGAATGTAAATGGTGAATGTGAATATGAATGTATGTATGTATATAGGTATCGTACTGGATCGTACATACTCGTAAACTTCGCTTTTGTAATCGTTCGAAAAAAAAAAGATACGGCCATATCGAAAAAAAACTCGATAAATCTAACGAATATTCATACATCGCGAATCATCTATACGCACCTATGATCTTTCCTTCCCGTGTATTCAATTTACCAAAGGTAGCAACATCCGCGAGATATGAATTTTATCCATCTCAAAATATACGATTATATTAGTGCATCACAACGTGATGTTTTTAACAATAATACAAGTAACCATAAAGAACTTATATCTTAGCTCACTTGTAGTTTAAACGAATAAATAAAAAAAAAAAACTAGATAAAAAGTAGAGATGCATTTAAATAACGCAAACATAATTTTCAGCTATTCTTTTATCACTTTTTATCTTTTATCTTTTTTCTTTTTTTTTTTTTTTTTCTTTTCTTTCTTTTCATTTTTGATATTCCCTTTAAACGTATTTATCGGTAAATTAATAAATCATATCGACCCTTTTTATACATCAACCTATAGAATGAAAGGTCAAGGGAGAAAAAAAAGTAACCCCCTCCCAAACCATACTAGCAAGTACGGACAGTGATTAATTCCCTTGCGATGCTTCGCGTTAAAAAGCTCAATACGTTGTTTGCGAGATAACAACGGGGTGAGGAGGGGGTTGAGAAAAAAAGGGGTAAGCAAAGTAAAGGAAATTTGTTAAATTGCAATCTCGACGTTTTAAACTGTGCTACTTTGTAGTTAGTATTTTTTTTCAAAGTTATACGAATCTAAACTTGTATAAAGAGAAAAAAAGGAGAAATAATAAATAATTCAGAAAAATAACGAATTATATTTATTTAAACGAGATAAACAATAAAATCAATGAACCTATAGATCGTTACATAAAATGAATTATTAAACGTACGCGTTTATAATTACGTTTATTCAGGAAACGAATAAATATAAAAATTGAGAAAGAAATAGTTTTGTATGGATCATCGCGTTTGACAAGCCTTATTGTCGTTGGTACGACGATTCGTACATCGTCGTTTGACTTTCTGCAAGAGCTAGCGTCACAATGGCTTTTACAGGAGAGGCAACAGACAATTGATTGTTCCTGGGGTAACGTTGGCACACGTTGTCTCCGTGCAGAATTACCAAGAACGAGTCGATAGTGGACAACGCGACGATAGCTTTGATCCATAGCCCGGTACACCAAGCTCACGTAAACATGACAAATCTACTTGTGCGTTAGCTCATAGGAGGATGGGCTTCGTTGATGCTGTACGAACCGAATGAGAACCGAAATAGCTCGTTTGCAAACCTCGCCCTTCCTCTTTGTCTACCATGTGACCAGGGTATCGCGATTCCACGTAAAACACGTACGGACTCGTAACGGAGCACAACGCAGATGCTCGATGATAATGATTTATCACAATGTTTTGCCCAACGTTATACGTTATACCCAAACTGTAAATCCAAACGACGACGACGACGACGACTACGACGACGACGATGTGGGTAAACGACAACGTGACTCTCATAAATCATTACAAATTTATGAGCTCTATACTAAGAGAGAAAAATAATTATCCTAATATTTCAACATTTTTATTTTGAAACTATTCATTATTACTACCAAACCCTCTACTCGATATATTATGTACCTTTGAAATTTTATATTAATCTCTAGAGACTGGCAATGAACTACGCTGATTGTTATCGCGAGTTTATCACGTTCAAATTGAAAATAATTATAACGTTAAGAATATTTTGTCCTGTTAATTATTATTTCTATTATTTAATGATTCTCGAAATAATAACGTTTGTTCATCAGTTTATATATAATAATAATATAGAAAATTGTGTACTTGCGATTTTAAAATAAACGCTTCAAATCGTATTACTATTTTAAAATAACATTACAAATAATAAATTTGTAATAAATTTTGTATATATATTATTATTATTATTTTTTTAATACATTGTGTTATATGAAATATTTTAAGTATTGGATCAAAGTTCTTATCTTAAATTTTATTAATTAGGTGCATTATTCCCTTTATACACATGCGCAACATTTGGAAAGTCATATAAACAACATTTAATAAAAGTACTTTTATAAAGGACAATGATTCATTTCAACGTCGAATTTCGAAGAGGACGGTACATAGATCGTATATTTCGAGCTTTTAAGCAACAATAGATACTTCTATTAATTAATTGACAATTATTTTAATATTTTAATACACTCTCTTTATATTTCAGATTGTTTTAACATATATGTACTAGTATAAGCATTAAATACTTACTCTAACATACTTTGAATATTAAATAATATTTCGATGTAATATTCTTTTAGATGAAAATTTTATCTATCGAAGTCATCACACTGCACAGGAACGTTAAAACAAATGTACATTAGTTTAAACAAGTACATAAAAATTTACAAAATTCTAAAATTAAAACGTTATAATCTTAATTTCTATTTATTACAAATAAAATTTTCGTTTTACATATGCTCAACATTTTGAAAATCCATCTAAACAATAATAAAAAATAAAAATAAATAATCATATTATTTCTAAACCAACATAAGTATATTGTTGTTTTAATTGTTCGTTGTTTGACGTGGTTTAATCTAAACTTTCGTAAGATAGTTTAACCGATAAAATCGATATTAATACTTCCAAGAATTTAATGCTAATATGGAACTAACTATCTCAGGAGACTCATCACGTCAGAGAGTAAATGAACAAAACTATTCCCTTTGACCTATCGTAATACGCGAGAAATCTTCTGCTTCTCAACTCTTCATCCGTGCTTTGTGCTCTTCTCTCGCGATTGCAGTTCACCTTCCGATTCGTTCTATCAACCTCATAAAGGCTTTCATTGGTACATACAATCCATTCAGTGCACTTCTCTAGCTTTATTCTCGATGCTGTGCTCTCGAACCATCTTTCATCCAACTCACAAACCATCTTTTAAACCTTTATTGTTAGAGACATTCCTTATCACCGACGTTATTCCGAAAATTTCATCGATTTTTATTAATCTCTCTCTCTCTCTCTCCCTCTTTTATTTATTGCTATTTTTTCTTTTACTCGCGATACAAAATTTTGTGATTTTCGTTGACAAGACAAAAATTTAAATAAAAATATAATGATTCTTTTATATATATATATTTTTTTATTCGTTTCTCTACCTTTCTTTTACCTCCATTTATTTATAACATACCTTTTTCTCTTCTGTTTTTTTTTGGGTTTCTATTTGATAGAAGAAACACAAGATACGAATTTCATTTCGTTTTTCAATATATCCATCCTTTTTTATATATATATATTTCTCTCGTGAAACTAAATTTTCGAATATTTCATCAAAACACGTATAGAAATATTTTTGTGCATCATTCTTTTTTCGTAGAGTTTATTAATAAAAATATAAAGGAAGAAAAAAGAGAAAAAGAAAAAGAGAGAGAGAGAATGAAAAATAACTAGAAATATAACTAAGAGAAAATATAACTAAGGGAAACATAACTGCGATTGGTCGTAACTAAAAGTCTTCAAAGTGAACGAGCATCCTGCATCCTGACGATAGCCGAGTTCGAACTCGAAAGTCTCGTCATGGGTCTGCGCAAATCCGTGGATAATGGTAGGGATGGAATGGAATGGAATGAGGTGGTAGTAGCATGGTAGAGGTAAATACCAAATCCCTGACAATTTATGTACATATTTTTACGAAACGCATCCGACTGTAATTCGAGCTTCGTTGGACGGCAGAAACAACGTTTCGTATTTAATTTGCGTTCGACAATACAAATAGATATAATTAAATCACCTGAAGCTTTCTAATTATAATTATTTATTACTGTTTAATATAATATCGTTCTTTACATAATTATTAACCTTCATTGTTTATTGATTATTTTTTTTAATTAATTATTATTAATAAACAGAATATTGATAACTTTAAAATCGTAATAATTTTATTAGAAAAAGCAATGGAATATTTTTTAAACGACATGAAATAAAAAGAAGAGAGAGAGAGAGAGAGACTGAAATAATACCTACTATCGATCTGCAGTTGAACAAAATTATGGAAAAATCTAATAGTTTAGTATGTAAATGTATAAAATACATCGATCGATAGTTATTTGTTTAAAAAAAAATGACATAGTATTTATAATAATATAATTGTTACGTTATGTTAATTGAACGTTAAAACGGGTGTATTTTAGTTTAAACAATTTGAGATATTAATAGAATATAGTAATGTATTCGATAGATCTTAATTAATTAATAATTCATCGAAGGAAATGTAAATTCTAGTTTAAAAGCACGGAATATGAGCTCTACGTACCGTCCTCTTCGAAATCCAACAATAAACTAACTCGTTTATCCTCTATGAAAGTTCTTTTATTGAAAGTTGTTTATATGACTTTCCAAAAAAGGAAATTCTATTTATTACGATTATAATTCCAATATGCACATGTGCAACGTTCGGAAAGTCATATAAGCAACAATAGCACACATAAGAAACTTGAAGTGACTTTCATAGAGGAAAACGTGTCAGTTTAGTGTTAGATTTTGAAGAGGACGGTACGTCGAATTAATATTTTGTGCTTTCAAACTAGAATATACATTTCTATCGATTAATTAACAAATATATAAGGTATTTCCAATACTCTAATATACTCTACTAATATTTAGCATTGTTAATTAAAAATACATTTGTTTTACCGTTCCTACTTCAATAACGATTTCGAATTGAAAATTTTCGTTTAATAAAATATCAAATCGAAATTGTTTAATATTCGAAGTATATATCAATGAATATGTAATTTTTAAACAAAATATGTATTTCGTATTATTCTGTTTGTACGATTTTAAGAGACACACTTATTGTATATACGAATCAATTGATATTTTTCCCACAGGAAGTTTTCCATTCAGTTTTAACTTCATTTGCCCGTAAAAGCCCCACGTACGGTTCTTTTTATCTTTTTTTTTTTATTTTTCTAATAAATTGTAAACGTTAGATGCACATTTATTATTTTAATGCAAATGTTAATCTGTTTGAATATCAAAATTAATTCTGTCAATTAACACACGATTTTGTAATATTATTTAAAATATCAAAATGATAAGAAAAATAATGTTTAATTTAAGAACCTACGTTATTTACATTTTTAACTCCGTTCGAAAGTAATAACTATTGTTTACGAAATACAGTTAAATCGTGGTATGCAAACATTCGTAGAAAGGAGTTATTGTTCTGTGCACAAAGAGATGAGGAAAGGCGAGAAAGAAAGGAGAAAGGGAATAAAGTGAGGGAAAAGAAGAAAATACGAAAATATAATAAATGAAACAAAGAAGAAGAACTTTGCAAAGTATTCGAACAAAATATTATTGAATATGAAATGCATTTTGTTGAGAAATATAACAAAAAAGAGAGAGAGAGAGAGAGTTAAGCAATAACTAACGCAATTTTTACGTTTTTAAGAATACAAACTCTGCTTGGAAAGGAAACTGTTAATCAAACGTTACAGCACTGGTAAGATTTTAAAAATTTATAGAGGAAATTATTCATATCGTTGAAAAACTGGGATACTTATAATTAGTTGATTTAAATAAATATTATGTGTAAAACAGAAACAAAAAATATCCAAATTATTCGAGCATACAACTTTTAATTTATTTCTACTTGTTATTTTTGTTTTTTTTTCTTTTTTTGTTTTAATCTTTTAAAAACTATAAGTAGATGGAAATGCGAATGGTATAAAAATCATATCCAAATTATAATCCAACAAATGTCAAATTATATTAGAACAAATTATCATTACCATTTAACATTTGTTTATTCATTTTTCCAAATCGTTTAATCAAATAAAACTTGTCTCAATAATATCAATAGCCATTCGTAAATAAGTAAACAACTAAGAAAGTAGATAAGTAAATAAATAAATAAATAACTAAGAACAAACATTTGACCAGGTCCCCATTGGGTGGACTAAGATTCCTATGGGAAATAAACAATTTAATTGTTAATGGACCATCGAATCAGAAATAGGATTTTCCTTATTCTTTTTCCCCCATTTACGTAAGTTTTAACCTAAGGAGCTTGCAATTAACGAGTGCGCTGTATAAATCTGGAGTTGTTAAGCGAGGGTGAAAAAGATTCGTAGTCCCTTGGGAAGCGGGGCGGGGGGGGGGGGGGGGGGAGGGCTGACCACATGAAATAGTAAAGCATCAGTAGAAACTATAGTAAACTTGGTATCGAAGAGAAGCTTCAGTTCGCTTACTTTAATTCCTTGTTTGTTCCCACGTGATATATAGATAAGGAATTTGAGAGGATTGGTTACTCACATTGGAATCGGTGAAATCCAGAAATGGGATAGGTGGGGTAGGTTCGGGGGGGGGAGAGAGGAGGAGGAAAGATGTAGGGAAAGTAACTTGATATCGAGGTACGTCGTAGTCTAGAAGAAAATGCAATTCGCGTATTTTCATTCGCATTTACGGGACTCTACTTCGTGATAAACAAATCGATGTTATCGTTGCACAACTATTCGGTATCTATCTATAGATTTAAGGGCGGAAACAGACTAGCTAAAACGAAAGGAAGGAGTATGAAGAAATAGGAAGTCGAGTTAAAGAGTAAGAAATCGAAGAAAATGGAAGCTCGTTCGTATGTAGATAAATCTGTTAGAGACCACGTTCTTTTTCGAATTCCCAATCCTTTATTTGGATTTCTTTAAAATGAATTTCTACGCTTTCGCGTTCTTTCTATTATTTGTTTTATTTTCTCGGGGATAAAAAAAAAAGAAAAGATTTGAATCGTGGAAATATATTAAACTCGTATCGATAATCTTTTTTGATGTTGCAACTATTAATTCGAATTACGTTTTCTCTTTTTTTCTTTTCTTTTTTTTTTTTTTAAATTAGAATGAATGTCGAGATAAAACATAGAAAACGTATTTTGGACAAAAATAATAAAGTCTTCTTTGTGATCTTCATACTTGAATGTATTCTACCGTCCGTTCATGTAAAAAAGGAAAAATATGAAATCTGTGTCCAACACAACCAACAAAATATCATTGAACCTGAATCAATAATCGGATTGGGAACATGAATGAATAATCGGATTGGACATACAGTAAAAGTATAAGTTTAATATGTTATGTATGGATGTATATATGTGTAGGATGTATCTGTATAGAAATATTGTACGCAGGAAATGGAACGGTTTTTTATTTTTTTTTTTTTTTTACTTTTTTCATCGATTTCTCGTCATCATTGAAATAATCATGTATCCTTGATAAATAAAAAAAAATAATGGATACATGGAAGATCAACGGAGAGTAGCTGTTTTTTTTTTTTTTTTTATTGAAGTAAACGTTCTCGTAAGTAACAGTAATCATTTCCGAAATAGTAGGGATGGAAAAATAAAAAGAAAAGATAAGAAGAATAAGAATAAGAATACGTAGAAAAAGAAGAAGAAGCAAAAATTCGGATCTACTCGGACGACTCACTAGCGACCCATTTTGTTAACTCACGCTCAACATTGGAATGAAGCCAGGGAGAAGCTTTACCCGAAGAAAAATACTTTAGCAATAATCCCAACGTTTCTTTGTTTCAAGAGCCACCCCCGCACCACCACTTTCAATACGTCACAGTGAATCGTGTTCGGCGGCGCGTAACTTTGGCGTGAATGAACAATCACCTTTTCCAACTTATACTCCTCATTTTTATTTATAAGCTTGAAAAACTTAAAAAAAAAAAAAAAAACAAAAAAAAAGAGAAAAGAATACTCGTGGTGTCACCGGTGTAAATCATTTTTTAGGCTGCGACGAGGATCGTGCCTCGTTAACCTCGGCTCTTATCATCGTCGCTTAATTGCCCATGAACAAAAAGAATCTTGATATTGTCTTTTTTTTTTTCTTTTTTCTTTTCTTTACCAAATAAACGAAATATGTCATCGTTTGAGAGAGAGAGAGAGAGAGACTAAGATGTTTTTTATTTGATATATATTCGACAAAGAGATAGAATGAATATATTGAATTTGAATTACTATCCAAATAAAAAGGAACACACAAAAGTTTCTATATTTTGTTACCGTAAAATCATCGATGTTCGATTCTTCATCTTTCCCTATTTTTCTCTTTCAATATTTATCTTCCCCCTATTTTCTCATTTCAATTACACTAGCTTTAATACACAAACCGTTTCACCGTAAATCCAGGAAGTTTTTGTTGTTAAGAAACGTAGCATGGTAGCGCAATCAGCCGGTCCACGAGGAGCAATATTTTAAAAAACCGATGTCACCAGTCTAGCTATAAAGCAACGACACTCGGGCTTCTCTTGTGTGTGCACGATGGGCATTGTTAGCTTGACCTACATGCTTTTCAGACTACACCTGGATGCACTATGTATGTGCCATTGGAAGATATGTACTCTCGGTACACAGAAGCTAAAGCAACCAACGCGACACTACGACTACTATAGAATATCGTGTCTAATGATTAATTAATATTTTTTATATATCGATCAACGACCATTATCGTTTGCTATTAAAGTACTAACTGTAAATAACATTCATTAAAGCGTCGTTAAAATACCAACGACTATCGCTAATTACAAGTTACAAGCAAACAATAACTCAAAACTATTGAACAAATATATATATATATATATATATTTGTATATACATTTAATGTAACTGCACTTAATATAGAACAGCATCTAATATGGAGCACTGCAATATCTCAGAAAGTAAACAACGCAAACTATCGAGTACCAAGCGAAATATTTTGTTTTCAACAGAAAACAATTATATTTATCAAACATCAACATTTTTCAGTTTTCTTTCTACACATTTCCTATATGTTTTGTATTAACTGCTACTATATTCTTCAATTCTCGCCATTTTTGACTTTCCTTTACATTTTGTTACCACAACTTTTCGCAAGAGATATTTAATCTTTTATATATTTATTAACATTTCTTTTTTCTTTTTCGCGTGCTTTTTAAAACAAATTTTATTTGCACAAAAAAAAAAAAAAAACAAATCAAACAAATCTCCTCTATGTTTTAATGTTCCTATACTAGACACAGTTAACTATACACGTATTTACGTCAGAGAAAAACAAATAGTAATCGTATAAAAGAATACGTAACATATAGATGCTTTTTTTAAACAAGTTTTTTCTCTCTCTCTCTCTCTCTCTCTCTCTCTCTCTCTCTCTCTCTCCCCTTTTCGTTCTTCTTCTTCGTCTCGCTATTGCACCGTTCCGATCGATTTGTTATCCGATCAATATTGTTTATTCTTACACCACCAGTAGAATCACCTCCACCTCTGATACTTTTCATTTTCGCTCCACTTTGCCCATCCTACATTTTTTTTTTTTTTTTTTCTCAACAACAAAGTTTACAGTGCCGTTCAGAGTTCTCTTCTCTTCTCTTCTCTTCTCTTCTCTTTTCCTCTCCCCTTCAAACCCCCTCCTCCCACGTTGCAAGCCGCAAGGTTCGCCCTTTGTAGCACAAATTACGATGCTATAAACGGTTGAAATAAATAAGTATAAAAGAAAAGGTAGAACGAAATTGGAAAACGGCCGTCCGGTAAACGAACGAACGAACGAACGAGCAAAATGGCGTTGCATCGGGAAGGCAATTGCGCGGATTAAACTCAACCAGGTCTTTCTCCTGGCTTTTTATCTTTTTATCCTTTTTCTCTTTCTCTTTCTTTTTTTTCTTTTTTTTTTTTTTTAGTCATATCAGAATATATAATTTATTCTTGGTGCACGGAAGAAAAAGTGGGATAGCAAATTAAAGGGGAAGCGAGATGTAGAAAAAAAGAATGAAAGAAAGGAAGAAGGATACGGAGGGTGTGGGGCTGGGGGGGGGGCTGGGGTGAAATCGTTATCGAATGCACGATTGAATCGCGATTATCGAAGGTCGATCTGAAATTCGAAATATTCAATTAAATCTGCCGAGATCGGATCGTATCTAACAGTGATCTCAATATACATATATATATGTATATATAAAATTATATCTACATAATTCTCACAAATATTTTATTCCAAATCGAATTTTAAATAACCGGCATGCTAAACTGGAACGCGTTTTATACTGGCTGCCTCGATTTCCGAGGGAACTTTATTTGCGGTTTGCCGCAAGAATTCCCCGTCCATTATTTCCCCTCGCTCGTTTCATAATTACTCGCGCGCTTCTTTCTTTCGAACGGGGGAGGAAAAAAAAGAAAAAGAAAAAAAGAAGAAAAAAGGATAGAGATAGACATACGTAGGTATATAGATAAAAATAAAAAGAGCGGAGGAATGAGAGAAAAAGATCGAGTGGAAGGAGGATCAAATGAGAATTTAATCGTCGAATCGATACTTCATAATAGTAAAGATAAAAAAGAGAAAGGAGAAAACCAAAAAAAAAAAAATATAAAAGAAATTGGAATAAAGAAAATTGGAAAAAAGAAAAAGAAAAATTAAAGAATAATTGCGCTAATTAGTAAACAATTTTGTTATCTTATATTCGCGTGTTACATTGTTAATTTACGTTAGTAAGAAAAAAAAAAAAAAAAGAGAAAAAAAGAATTTTGTTATAAAATTAATTTATCGTAATTTTGCAAAAGTAACACAGTGCCACGCGTAACCATGCATACGTACGTGTACACGTGTAGATATTTTCCACAATGTCGCACCTGCGTTCTACTACCGGTAATTATACGAACGGGACGACACACTTCAAAACGTTTAGCGTTCCGTTTTGTTTCCGGTCGGTGGGAGAAAATTTACGACGATTTATTTGCGGTAGAGGTAAAACCCGTGCTTTAAATTAGTGCCGTGTTTTTGAATGTAACGAGGACCCTACGATGAAGTTTATTCTACAATATGCACCTAGGTAGAGACACGATAAAGACTTCACCTATACTATATGTATATATGTATATATGTATATGTATATATATTATATTTAATTTTAACGGTACCATGGACATTCTGTGAGATATTTTTCATAATAAAAACTCTGTCAACGTTTTAAGTCGACTATGAATTTTTCTTCCTTCTCTCTATCTCTATCTCTCTCTCTTTAAAATCTTTCTTTTACTTTTATCAAGAACGTTTATACGGTGCAACATTTTTTTTTTGGTGGGATACTTGTAATAGGTGATTCGGTGAAAAAAAAAGAAAAGTAAAAAAGAAAGAAAGAAAGAAGAAGAGTAGGATAAAAGAAAGAAAGTTCAGATAAGGTCGAAAAGAATAGCTCCATAGAATCTTCCTTTCTTTCTACAGTATTCGTGCACCAGTTCGAAGAAGAAGAATAAGAATAAGAAGAAGAGGAATAAAAAAAAAAAAAAAGAAGAAAAAAAAAAGTTTTATCCGACGTGGGAAAGTAAAAGGCTCGCCTAAAAGGCCACCGTTGGGGCTCCATATTTCTTGGAGCTTTAATAGCCTGCTACAAGTTGTACGAGTGGCTAACTATGGAGAACATACGTCTTCCAAAATATGAATGGCACGAAGCTTAAAGTCAGCCGAACAACTAAGAAGAAAAGAAATTGGATTAAAATGAAACGTTTTTCGTGAAATCTAGAAATCGGGAATCAACAAAGATAATAATATTATTAAAGCTCGTGTTTTCAACAGATAATTCAAAGAAAACAAAAATCTGATAAGAACCAAAGAGAGAGAGAGAGAAACTTTTTGGTCAAATCTCATCGGCCAATCTTTAAACGATATTATAAAATCTGTGTTGACTTTAAAAAGTTGGGCATATTCGTTAAGGATTCCAAAGGATTGTCTTAAGATAGAAGAAGTGAGTAAAGTTCTTTACGGTTAAATTCAAATCTTAGCTATTCGGTTTAAAAAGAAAAGATTGGTTGTTCAAGCAAGCATTCCGATATAATTTAACACGTTGAATTTCTTGTTCGTTTTTAAAAGTACGAGATAAGAAGTTAAAGTAAACTATTAACATTAAATCGAATCTCTCGGAAACATTGGATAACATTTGTCAAAGTTACTTTCAAATGGGCTATCGTAAGATCTGCACAAATTGTAACTCTTAAAAAAGGGAAAAAGATAAAAAAAAAAACTCCTCGAATATCCCGTTTAAATCAAACATTGGAAACACATTTATATATGAGAAAGTGGGGTGATCAAAACCATACCGCAAGAAGTAACGGACTACGACCTTCCTTATAATTTATTACGATTCGGTTGTCGTCGAGTAACACCAAGGAAATCACACCGTGGAACTGGACATGAACTTTTGTGATTTAAACCAAGACTTCTTTCCCGAGATGTCGTTTTTAAAGTACTTTAACGTGCCAACGTGGCTCGATGTTATACGAATATCGTCTGATTTAACGATGAAAAGTAACTTTTTTTTTCTCCTTTTAATCATTGTAATTTAATTTTCAAATACGATCATTATATATTTATTTGTAATCCGATAAAAATTTCTACACAAAAATATTTCAATAGGATTATCATATATACGAGATTACATTCGAATAAATAAATAAAATCCAATTGTAAAATCGTAATTCTCACATTTTGTTTTTCATTTATATTTCAATATAATAATATATATATATAAACGTATAGAAATAAATATAAATGTAATATAAATTAATGTTTATCGATTATTATAATGAACTTTCAAAATGAGCTTATTGATATCGCAAAATCTCTCTTTCGCGTAAACTCCGTTGAAATTTCATTCGGAACATTATAACGGTTTGGGGCTAATCGATTCGTCGAATATTTCGTTCTCGATTTGTGGAAACTCCTCCTGTTGTGCCAGCAAATCGAGCCGGTGATTATCGAAACGAAAATACGCTCTAACTACCGGCAATTTATTGAGTCTACGTGATTAAATATTCGCTGCTTTTACTTCCGACAACACGAACGTGTTTCCTCGGTGTATTTCCCGATTAATAACGACATGGCTTCTTCTTCTTTTTTTTTTTTTTTTTTTTTTTCAAAATTCGCGTAAGAAAGTTATATATTTCACTATAGGTCAAAAATATTGATACATGTTAATCGAAAACGGGACTCCTCTTTGATCTTCGAAAAATCGATAACATTGATACGAATCAAATTGTTCGATTTTTTTCTAAAGCAAACGAAGTTATCGTGACAGTTCCAGGTGCTATTGCAAATGCGCGTTCTTATTTAACGAAACGAAAAAAAAAAGAAGAAAATAAATAGGCGGAAAAGCGAGTACGATCGATACACGGTTTTTTCCAAACATCACGGTCTATTAACGAAATTATTTAAATATACTACCTAACAGCTGTGTCACATGCTTGACAATATTCTTTCATAACAACTATATAGATACTATATATCAGTATAAAGTATCAGAGAATCTAATAACTCGAAGAAGTTGGAGATAACTAAATCTTCTTACGAATAAGATACGTACATACATACCTATGTACAACTCTTCTGGAGTTTGCCATTCGAGACTATTTAAATTTAGTCGCACACGTTTTTCCGCATCCTCGAATTCAGAAGAGACATTTCGACGCCCCGTTTCTCGTGATTCGTTCTTTGTATGCACATATACCTACATATATATATATATTTTTATATAGATATATACGAGTTCCCATTGGAATACTGATTTTACCGTAGCATCGTCTAACAGTACTCACAGTTGATATTTCATTATTATTCTTCGAGTATTCGAGGCAAGGAGAGTACCTACGGCGAAATGGTACAAACTTGTGATTGAAAATGTTCTGTTTCATGCATAAAACTAGTTTGGACAAAAAAGATGAAGAAACTTGTTCCTGACAGAATTCATCGTAGATTTAAGTCCGTTTAACTCTTTAACCAAGCTGCATGCATATTCTATTAACGGATCCAACCTAAAAACCGCGAGACAGCGTTACGATGACGCGAACACTACCACCATACCCATAACTCTCTCTCTCTCTCTCTCTTGTTAAAGCCGTCAAAGTTTTTTGAGATAAACGCTATTAAGAAATTACAAAAGGGGGAAAAAAGAAAAATCAGAATAACCTTTAACCTCTAGATAAAACCTTCAAAGCAACTTGAATATCTCGTTTAATTATTAATACCCAAGACGAAAAATATAAACAAAAAATGTTAATCTTTTACCTCCTTGTCGCCCATGTGATGTACTCGACAATGAAGAAAGGCCGTTTGTCCTACGGCCGTTGTCACGTTCCGTGGAACGTTCAAATCGAAACTCGGTGCACCACTGATGTTATGATTCCCCGTGACACTTTCAACGAGTTTTTGATCGCGAGCAAAAGTACCTGAAAACGAAAACATTTTGGCTTAGATCATACTTTTTAAGCTTGATGCATTTCTTTTTTTTCTTTTTTTTGTTTAATTAACTTGTCCTTAATAAAAGTTCGTATCAATTTTCAATGAAAAACATTTTATACAAAGATAACATTTCTATGTTATAAATTTATATTCATAAATCGACACACGATTTTATGAACAATCCGATATGACATAAATCTATTCTTATATATATGTATGTATGTGTATAATATTGTACAATAAAATAGAATATGTCTGTAAGAGCATACCAGGTTTGGTATTACGATATTCGTAGCTTCTATGTGGATAAATATGGCTTTCAAGCTTTAGATAACAGATTACGTATCGTATACACACACATATGTGTATATATATATATATACGTATATATATATATATGTATGTCGAAAGTGTCGGTCGTTAAACGTCGGACGTTTTCAAAGCCGGTTGTGATCATCGACTTGGACGACCACAGGATTTAGGATTCAGACTCCGCATTGCGATATGTATCGACCATTGTGAGTTGCGTCCGTGAGAATAGTCCAGACTTGGATGACAAGCGGTGCTCTCTATTTCGTTATTGATTGCCGATATCCGAACTGGATGTCCGTGGTACTCGGCGCCCATTCGTGACCCAAGATATCAACGACAGATTGATCCAAGCTCTCACTCTCAATCAAAGGATGGGAAGAGAAAAGCGACTCAAATTACACCTAGGAGGGCCTTTGCTCTTACCGTAATTTCACTAGTCCCGTGGAAATGTCACCCCTTTGCTAATGGTGTTGACCTTGGAATAAAAGGTAATCCATTTTAACAACTTCCTAAGATTCTTTAAGAGATTTCAAAAGAAACAAAGAGAAAGAGAGAGATCCACGAACTTTTCGTACTTTTGCCAAGACTTATGACTTATCAAACGGAAAATGACGTTCTGTTCTAAGAGATCTCTAATGAATTAACCTAAAGTGAATATATTTTTGGAATGTTATTCCTGAGACCTCGTGCAATTAACTATACGGATCGAAAAAAGGAAACAGATTTTTTGTAAACAATCCTCGTGACTACTTTTCACCAAATGGAAATACTCGGATTTGTTTAGCACAGTTACCAAACTGTAAATGAGAAAGTAAAAAGAAAAGAGGAAAAGAGTGAGAGAGAGAGAGAAAGAGAGAACTCCTTCGACATTACACTACTCTCAGCCTAAGTGATTCTGAGTAACATTCGAGTTTCAAGCATCGGTGGGCCGCAATCCCTGAAGGAGATTTTACCTAATTGGAAATGGAGGGTAAAGTGGATTAAAGAGGCCGCCTATTCAGGACATTGAATTGAATTAATATCAAGGCACTGCGATTGCTCCGATTTACCTGTGTTAACCTTCTATTTTTGTTGTTTGCGATATTTAATATACCTTGATAAAGAATACGGAATATGCTGAGAGGAGGATGCTTTGAGATTTACGACGGAAAAGAAAAAAAAAGAGCCTCGTTAAAGGTTTCGAAGGAAAATCATGAATAATGAATTCGATTCGTCTTGAAAATCCAAGATCTTTCATATTTATCAAACCGAATTACGATAATGATTGACAATTCTAATTGTTAAATAATCATTGATCATTACTTACGATAGACAATGATCATTCAGCCGTGTATTGCAACGTGTACTTGAATCGGTATCGTAGACAAGGATTCCCTCATTGTGTGTTATACAAGACATCTAATACGAGACCCCTTTCAATGCTGTCACGTACACTTGCTTCTACGGAGATACGTTTCCGGTCAATTTAGAAATGGTACTGGTGGATGCACATCCACGAATGCGATATCAAGTTGTCGGAATACCTCGCTATTACGGAAGATAATCAAGTGCCTGCTACGGCGATCGTTTTCCTGAACGGTAAATTGGTCACGTGTAGCCTTTCATTGTCACGATTTCGAACTAACCACGTGATTCTTTCGAATTTTATAATCGCCACGTGTTTATCATCAAAACCGAAACTCTTACGTGTCCAATCGAGGATATTCAATTATCTTTAAAAAGAAATTTAAGAAGTTCACGCGAACGTTCGAAAAGAATACTTAAAACGCTAATTACATAATTACAGTTGTTATAAAGTGGATAAAGATAATTTGATATTTTATATCTCGCCGATATATGATAGATCGGGAGGAAAAATTAGGATAAACTCGGAAAGATTTGTTTTATCGTAAATACGTGGGAAGATTGTATTTGATGAGAGACGAGATTAAACGGCACGTGAAAATATTTATTATAGAATACTGAATTGTTAGAGATTTTCTGTAAACGTTATGTTACATCGTCGTACGTGATACGTAATCAGGGTGGAAAGCTAAATAGCTTGTTTACGGTACCCGATTGGCTTCAGAGAACGGCTAATGATCACACGGACTCTATTTCCCTTCCCCTAGCTCTCGCTCACAGCCTCCGTCTCCTCTAATCTTCAAACAGATATAGACAGAGTTTACGTTTACTGTTCACGAACCACAATTCCATAATCCGTGAAATAAATAAAACGGAATGATTTACGAGATCAATACATTGAAATTTTCCATTTTTATAATTAATTCGATCATTTTAATATCGATCTATAAATTACAAATTTTATTGAAGAAAATAATTGTCCCATCTTTCTAATTTATAATTATTATTATTATTATTATTATTATTCTATTCTCAAGAAAAGATAATACATACAAAGACATTTCATTTGTGCATTTTCTTTACTTTTACGAGCAAACTTTTTAACAATTTTTTTATATATATTATATTCCAAGAGAATAATTATCATTTTTTATTCGAGATTAAAAAGAGATTATGTCACTGGAATACAAAAACGATTTTTACTTATTACATTATCTTGGATGTAGGAAACAGTATAAAGAAATAAACGAAATGAAAGTAAGAAATAAGTAAAGAAAAGAGAAAAGAATGAAGACGTTGGCTCAGCTATTTATCAGCAAAGACAAGGTGGAAAGCAACCAGTACGCTGTGGCTTTTCCTTGGCATTTTGAATTGCTATGTTGAAGGAGAAAACGTAATGTCTCAAACAATTCGAAGATATCACCGCAAGGAAAACCCACGGAATACGATTTTCTTTCTTTTTATGTGATACAATATATATATGTATATACTTACGTTTACTTGTATACATAAGTACATACGTACACATATATGTGCATATACACGTGAACCAAAGCTAGAAGATAGAAATTGGAGAACAAACAAGTCCCTAGCATCACCATCAATCAATCTACAAGACTAACCAATATAATCGTCTTTCTTCTACTTATTTATATCGTTCTTGTAACTTGACTTCATTAACTTAACTTCGTTACTATCTCAAGGTTCGTATTTTTAAAAATTAACACTTAAGTAGAAGATGAAACTTTGATCCATAGATAAATAGATTTAGTTAAAACGTTTGACTTTGATTTTACCTAGATAATAGATCATCGATCTCATCTAGTTTTAACAAACTTCATACTACAGCAAATAACATTCATCTAATGTCTAACTCTCGTTACGTATAGTATACAAAACCGTTTGTTATTTGAAGATCGTATATAAGAGAACCGTCTAGAAAGATGTTAATATCGAAACTTTCGTAATTTTCCTTTAGATGAAATTTTCGACTTAATGCATATATTACAAGAAAGGGAATATAATTCAGATATGGCGTTATTGTTCCACGTAGAAATTCACAAGACGACACTTTTATCGAGTCAAAATTCTAAAACCATGAAGTTAATGCTTCTAATCGCTCGATTCGAAATCATTAATTATGACGACTTTGGAAGAACGAAAGCACTAAAATGCTTTCTCTACGATCGCATCAGGAATCACGGTTGGATCGTCCATTATAACCTATTTTACTTGATCGATCCTCGCCCTTTCATCAGGCACGCGTTATAAAGTTCTACCGGATGGAGTTCGCAAAGCTGAAATTTATGAGCCGTCGATAACAGAAAGAGATTGAGAGTCTCGTAAAATCAGTAGTCAGTGCTGTAGTTACTTATCGTTGGACGATTTTGCAGTTGACGGTTTCCCACGGACCAATCCGGAAAGTACATCTCTTTAACACCCTCTTTTCAAGCAACCCTCTGGAGAACGTAAGCCAAACGGAAACCGTTTGATATACATACCTATATTTATACCTATATACCTATATATATACGATACATATTCTCTACGTTTATTTCAAATTTTAGTTTTCCTTTACTGATAGGAAACTACCACCATAATCTAACGCATCTTTTACAATCGCATCTACCACGTAAGATTTTATAAAACAAATACAGTATATATTCACTATAACGTACGCCCAATAAATACGACTAGCGTGTAAAACGGCAAACGTGTTAAATTCAAAAGCTCTTGCCGACACTCTCCCATTCTCTCAACATCTCTTATATCTATAGCGGTTGATCTTAAATAACGGCAATACATCCCAGTTTCTATGTACCATGTACCAGAGTACAACCTGTTCTTTGCAACATTCTACAAGAACATTATGCTTTCAAGCTTCTCTACCTCTTCCACCTACCTGTGCTGTATACCACCTACCCACCCACCCACCCATCCACCTACTTACTTACCTATCTACCTATCCTACCTATCTTACTACGTACGGCTTAGGAACGTTTCAACGTTAGAACGGCCTTTGCAAAACCCCGAGTGACGTGCTTACCATGAGTAAACCTCAGGGGAATGAATTTCGAATAACATTAAACCTTCAGAGATGGAGTAGTGTATCAAAGATATCATGCCACCGAGCGATTACATCTCTAAGAGATGTTCTAGCTTCAAAAACGAAGGAAAAGGTAAGGAAACTTATGTACGTTACGTCCACGCGATCCTACCGTCTTTTCAACGAATTGTCAAGAGAACCCAGCCCGAGTAGTTCTTTTTTGCAGACTTAAACGAGATCGGTCGCTTTTTCCTTAACTTGCTGGATATCGAATTGCTTGGTATCACGGATTCTTTCCCTTGTCAGAACTAGATCTTATTAAAAAAAAAAAAAAAAAATATTACAATTGCTTTTTTTTTTCTGTCTCGGTTAGAACGAAAAATTTATTCGAATCGAAATTTTACGCCGAGAATAGTACAAATAAATAATATATATATATATTACGTAAATTGATTCACGTTTTATATCTCCTATTTATATATTTATAAAAAAAAAAAAAAGAAAGAAATGAATTATTTCCATTATACATTTATACTTATTTTTTATCGTACTTGTTTTCAATCATAAAGAATATATACGTTATAATTAATATATTAATTGTGTTTCCATTATTCGGTTGTATGCGAAAACTATACTCTTTATTTCCACGGTTAAATTTTATACACGAGTTCAAAAATCTGCTGAAAGTATGAAAAGTAGAAATATAAATTGTATACGTAATATTAAAAAATATACATTCGCTGATTTCGTACATAAAATAAAATCAATCATTTTTGCGATAGTATTAATGTAGGTACCTGGACGCATCGGATATATGTTTATACTATATTCTTTTTCGATTTCAAATTTATGTCTGATATTTATGATACCTCTGTATTTTATATATTTTATTTCACGTTGAATCTATCCCTCCTTTTATGTTTCTCTCTCTCTCTTGAAACACATAGATACGTATATATAATTACATTCGTTATCACGAAACATACACTCTTGCCAATTTAAAAATATTTTTTTCTCGAAATGTGTCCTTTCGTTCAATTAATTTTTCTTTCCAATTTAATAGAAATTTTCTCGAATTTTGACGATCAATTCGGTCAACTTTTACACAAACAAGTATTACAAATTATTCTTAAACGTGCATATAGATACGATATAATACAAGCTTGTACTAGATCGTTTTATCGATGACACTTTGCTCTTAAGATTGATGAGGGTTCGAGAACAAAAAAAAAAAAAGAAAAGGAAGGAAAAAAAAAGAAAAAGAAGAAACAAAATAAAAAAGGGGTGATTTGAAAAAGTAAAAAAAATCAGCAAGTCGATGAATCACCGTCAAGCGTTGTAGATAAGTCGAACATGGGACAGAGGTGAATATGTGCGGTTGTTTTATCTGCTTCTGGCTTTCGTTATTATCGATGTCAGTTTTTCAAGCGAATGGTGTGTACCGTTTGACGTTTTCGTTTGACACGTTGGTATCTCATGGAAAACCGAGAAAACGTAATACCTACAGATGTATATGTTTCTGTATATGTTTACGTGTATTTATGTATACATCTATATATATATTGTATATGTACACTTTCGTGACGATATTTCATAGAGATTTTCGACGTATACACAAACCACGATAAAACCATGACTGTCCGCAACAATGATCTAATGCATCTATATATAACCCCCTAGTAGTTAATATTTATTGCTTATATCGATTTGAGTGGCAGTGGAATTGAAGATAAAAAGGCATCGAAAAAGGAAACAGACATGACGAAATTCTTCAGTTTATTTCTTTCTTTTTTTCTTCTTCCTATATATTTTTCTATATTTTATTTAATTCAATTGTATTAGATGCTTTCATAAGAAATATATAACATTTCTTTGTAAATCGTAAGCTTAATCGATAACTACATTGTTATTTATTCTTAGTACACTCATGCAACATACATTGTACATCGATGGCGAACGCATTTCCCGTATTTTTATCTATTTTATATTCGTCATAAATGTGAACAAAATCGGACGAATGATTTTATGACGACGATCAATCAGACTCATCGAATAAAAATATCAAAAGAATCGTAACTGACCAAATGGACGATTGAAATTAAATGAAATTCGTCGAAATTGCATTCGTCTATTTTTAAATGGAATATTATTGAGAATTGTACGTAAGAGTTGAAAAGTTTCTAATTTATTTCTATAATAATTTGTTGAAACACACAAATATATAATATTGTATTAATTATTAAAAGTGAATATTAGAGAAGAAAATATAAAATTACAGTATCATCATTTTTCTTTGTAAAATTAAACAAACTATTTAAATATAATCTAATTTGTGTACATTTTTGAGAATTAATTAAAATAGGAATTTAAAAAATCAAAAAAAATAATCGATACTTGAAATTGTTTACAACAATATTTTAGATAAGGTTGCTATTATAATTTAACGAAAGACGAGCTAATTCCACATGCGGTTGATTATCGACGAATATTTTACGCAGCGGCATATTAACAATTCCGATTGTAAACCGTCACGCGAACATCGCGTGTATTCCCTAAGGGTACGAAACGTTTCACGTTTTTCCAGGTTTCGTGCGAATAACGTTGGAATACCAGTATTAAAGTCTATACTATAATATTTTTGTTACGATAATGAAAACCCCATTATCGTAAGAGGATCGCATTAAAGGGAAATACGATTACACGAGAAATCTACTCTTTGAAAAATATGTACCTTTTGTGAGCCAAAAAAAAAGAAAGAGAATAAAGATTACCCAGAAGTCAAAGTTAAAAAATAAAAAAATCCAAATGAACGAGACATTTAAACGTACAAAAAGCCTATGTTACTTTGTAAATGATAATAATACAAAGAATATATGTGTGGTGTAAATATCAACGATACTAACTTATACTTTTTTGCCATTAAAAAATCGGTGTGATAATATAATTACATTTTGTACAATAATTCTCTTTCTCTTTTATTGACGAAGAAGATCAACAACGATCAAAGAAAAAAAAAAACAAACAAAATGGAGTGGTTATTAACGAGACGACGAAACATAGAGACGTAAGCTTTGAACAAACAACAACCAAGAGAGAGAGAGAGAGAGAGAGAGAGAGAGAGAGAGAGAGAGAGAGAAAGGTTATTTCATTTTAATAGCATCGAAACGTTAGAGAACATCGTCTTGCGTCCAATCGAATTTTCTTTAAATAATTTCCCTTTATAAAGGTTTTTCTCTGATCTCTGAGAGATGAGACTTAGCAATTGCGGTCAACCAGTCGCACCGCTAATTAACTTTATTCACTCCAAGAGTTCTTAAAAAGGGAAATTGTAAAAAAGAAAAGGTTAATAAGAAAAAGAGTCTTTTTCATTGGCAACATTATCTCTACCGAAATATGCTTTTCTCAGAACCTTTAGATAAATCAGTTAATGAATACTTTGATGATACATAAAAGAGAAATATTCTCTTATCTTTGATGCCCGCCAAAATCGAAATTTCAATTATTTAAGCGAGGCAATTATCTAGCGTATCATTTTAACGAAATATATCTCGTCCTCATTTTCTCTCTAACGAATACATTTCAAATGTAATCATTAAATATAAGTATATTATTCAAGCTCAAAGTGAAATTTGACATCATTTGTAACGCTCTATATAATTTATTTATCGAATGATGTTAACATTTCAAACCTAGAACAAATAATTATCCATTTTGATGTAATAACTACGATATTAAACGACGAAAAAGAAAGATATTCAATATTTGACGATCAAATTTCATCGATTCCATTTTTCGTTAGAAAGTTCAATTTCATCTTTTCACTTCTCATGCTCGTACTTTCTACAAAAGTATATGTTCAAGTAAATATGTTTTAGTTATTTATAAAAGAACGTAGACCATACAAAAGATAAGATATATAAGAGACGCTATACTAATATGAGACTTTTAAAATGTAAACTAGTAGCTCTTCGTCGTTTGACCAAAGAATATACATAACTTAAATTATTAGAGTTAATGAAAGGCTTTGAGAGAATTTACGTTGAGTAAAGAACTCTAGTTTTCTTTCTCGTTCTCTTTTAAGAAAAAATAACACGAAAAAAAAAAAAAAAAAAAAAAAAACAAAAAAAAAAGGATAAAGACAAAGATTAAGAAAAGAATTATTTACTATTAAAAATATATATAAAATAACTAATGTTAGTGAAATAACATTAAACGAAATTAAATGGTTTTAATATGATTACCTGATATTTATAAAAGAAGAAGAAAAAGGAGAAAAAAAAACGAGATAATTATAACATAAGTGAACAAAACTAACGTTAAAAGGATAGCAAATAAATGAGAAAGCACTTTAGATTGTGAGAAAGCAGGAAAATAAAAGAAAAAAAAGAGAGAGAGAAAAAAAAAGATAAAAAGATAAAAAGAGAAAGAAGTAGAAGCCACTTACGAAGGAGCATGTTCATTCACGCGAGCCCGAGCATCCAAGCCCTTTTGTCCCGATCGCAGTAAACATATTTTTTTCTCGGTGAATCGTCTCGAGTGATAGTAGAGAAAGATAGGGTGGCTTAACGTAGCCGGAAACCGTTAGGTGACGCGTAAAGGCAAAGTACTTAAACGAAAAGGGCGTTACAGTGAGATGCTCGTTGCAAGCTTTTCATTCTCAGCGAGTGCATTTAGCCTTGAAGATAAGCGCGTGTGATATTAACTTTTTTTTTTTTTCTTGTTTTTTTCATTTCTCTCTTTTTTGTCTTTTTGTTTTTTTTTTTTCGCTCAAACATATACAGATATACACGCATAATGTACCCATAAACATATAGATAGGAGGTATTATTTTTTCGGAGATATTATGGAGTAAACACATTGTAATAATTTCAATGTTTTAAACTCACGACATTGATGAGGAATGAACATCTACTGAAATAGCCCCTTTCTATTTCTACTCTTCTCTACTCTACTCTACTCTTCTCTTCTCTTTTTTCTCTATTTTTCTTTTTATTCGACTTTTTTTTTCTCTAACATTACGACAATGGACGTAGATCGTAAAAAAGGTTCGTCGATGTGAAAACGTCTTCTTCTAGTATTCGAATCATTCTTCTTCCATTGTGTGTTCCGTGGTCATCGTATTTTATGATAGATGATCCATTCGTCAAACTTATTTTAATATTTCCAAATGTTCCTTTTTTTTTGGTTTGTTCCTTTTCCATTTCGCATTATTGTACGTAATATCGATTTGAATATTTTTATTTTATCCATCGTTATTATTAATATCTTTCTTAAGAATGTCCTTGTTCTAATTAATCCTCTCGCGTCTTATTATAAACACGTTTTATAAAATGCGTGTGCGCATGTTCTTCTCTGAGAATGGGGAATGTGTATACACAAACAGTTATTATTAAAGTATAAAAACTTGTTAGTTTCCTTTAACTCTTCGAGCGTTTAACATCGTCGAGATATTTGTCGAGATATTTCCATTTTGAAAAGCTTTTATAAATAAAATTACATTCAGGTATGTGCGCATTTTAATATTTTTTGTTTACAATTAATTTAATATTGTACATGTATACATATATATGTGTGTGTGTGTGTGTATAAAAAATAAATAAAATTGAAAATTTATATTATTATTAGAATATCGGATAAAAATAATGAAAAGGAATTTTAATTTACTGTGAACGAAAATAACAATAACATTAGATCAGAAATAATTAATTAATTATACTCTATGTATTTTGTATGTGTGTGTGTGTGTAGGTTAAAACGATAATTCGTTTTTGAAATGAATTTAAATCTATTTCTACACTCGATACCTTTATATATTAATATTATTATTAGAAATTCAATGATTTCTGTTGGAATTATCGTAAATTTGAAATGGCAGAAGATAGAATATATATATATATATCCATTAGGATCTAATTCTTAGATAACACTGTGGGCTATATTTAAGCGGATGAACGGATATAAGACAATGACAATCGAATCAGAAGGTAGGAATATGTGTCAGGAAGAAGGATCGTATAGTAGAAGAAAGATACGTTGGTTCTCTCTCCTGGGATTCATTATCGTAATGATTCAAGACCGTTAAAGTGAAACCATTGGAGATGAGAGTATGCCGTGACAATTCCTTGCAAAGATTCGATTCGAATCGTTAAATAATCAGGATAGTAGGTTAAAAAACCGAGGTCATAGATAGATCGATATATTTTTTCTGCGTACATTCATTTACTGTTGGCTTTTACCAAAATATTAAGATACCTTTTACAATTAAATAACTCTCTTCTTTTCTCTTTTTTAAATTATACTAAAAGTATATGTTCATACTGAATAGATAGATTTAAAAAGAATTACGAATCATTTTTTGTTTGTCTTATTGGTTGTAAAAACAATTTTTAAATATAACGAATATGTGCATTCGATAGATCTGATTGTCTTGCATGCTACGTTCAATCTAATTATTATTTTCCACCAGCATCATGACTCATGTTTCTCTGAAAAAGAAAAAACGAATTTTTAACGACTGCACAGCATGACAAAAGTAAATGTCGGGAAACAACATATGTAATTTATTTTATTACAATCATAAGGCTAAACGATTTAACTAAATATCAAAACAAATAAATCCCCGTCGCTGGGAGGGAAAATATTCTATCTGCGCTGAAACGTTTAGGTTCGCGTGCGCCCGCGCATGCGCACATATTACACGGAGGGAAACATTGGTCGTGTGTATTTTGCAAATGTAAAGATCTATAGTCGCGATTATATCGTATAAAACTCGTCATTTCAGCAAAATTGCAAAGATAAACGTAATTAAACGTACATCAAACTCTATAGGTGCTAATTTTTTTTCTGTTTTTTTTTTTTTTTATAATCCTCCATATAAATTCCACACGTTCGTTCATAAATTCGAAACACACACACACCTACCTACTAATTCTCTTTTTCTCTTTTCTGATTCATGTCAGTTTAACAAAAAAAAAAGAAAAAAAATAATAAACCAAATAAAAGCAAGTTATTTAATTGTAAAATGTGTCAAAATATTTTGATGATCAACTGCATGGTATGCTTCTTGCGCTTTAGTATAATTTACATATTACAAGTGACAACGCTTACGTTTGACGGATTTTCAACGGATAAAACGGAAATGGAGTAGACATCTAGGAGACAATACGGAATATCTCCAACCGATGATAATTACATCTCCCTCCCGGTGGTATTATTGTCCTCGCGGTCCATTGTCAACAGCCTCCGGACAATACAATGCCTCCCTGTCTCTATCTCCGCTGTCCATTGTCTCGTATTTTATATTGTAATTTTATGATTCTTCGGTAGAACAAACGCACTGTACCTATATATTGTATCCTACAAAGAAGACCACAATCACCAAACAACTTACGCGACCACCAACGCTAATTGTATGTACTCGACGGTTTAACTTTTGCTATCATAAAAAAAGAACAACTATTTTTCAGCAAGCCAATCGTTTCAATTCAATCACTTTCATCAAGGCTTATTCTTTATTTTTTCTTTACTCGACAATTTTATTCATTAATTTTCTACGTAAACGCGTATGTCAATCAATTTAATATCATTTTCGATGTAATTAAATTAAACAAAACAAACAAACAAAAAACATCCAAAATATCTTTCATCGCGATAAAAATATATATGTTGACAAAATAAATTCTATAATAATTATTTAATTATTAAAAAAATAATACAAGGAGTTAAAATCGTAATTTATAAATTAACTATACTGGTAAAATAAAAGTAATCGAAATGTGGAACGAAATTGGATTATTGGGGCGCTTGAAATCGTACGTAGCATAACTCATAAACTATATTTCGTAGTCATCCGATATATCGATCCATACGAAACGATTAAGTATTTCAACGCATGACATGTTACTGTCATTCAGGAATTTCACGCTTCGAACCATCAGTACCGCCACCGCTACCACCACCACCACCATTACCACCCCTAACACTACTAACACTATCAACATAATCAACGTACTACAAATATACAATACACACACATTCATAAACAGCCTTTGCTTATTTCGAACCCTCTCGAAATAATGGAAAATTTGGAATTCGGAATATTGTTGAAATGTTAGAACATATTTTGGTTTAATCATCTATTTCGAATTATATTTCGTAATGTGTTATAAATACAATACAATACTTTAAGTTATGGTCATTTGTGGTTTGGTAAATTTAATAGTGCAAATGTTCGAAGTTTTTACCAGATCATTAGAGATGTGATATATTTTTTCGATGATTTACAAAATAATTATGTAAGGATGGAGCTAAAGTTTCTAAATGAGTGTTAAAATCAATTACTCTTTTTCGATACTTTTTAAAAGTAATTTTTTTTAATTTCAGATCGTAAAACTACGAACTTTCGAAACTTTCCTATATTCTCAATCATAAAAAGGTCTCAAAAAGGAATAATTGATTTTTATAATCACCTAAAAACTTTGGATTTACTCTGATGTAAGAAAAATATATCAGATATTATTTTTAACATAGAAATAAGATATAAATTAATGGTAAATAATAACTTTAATTTAAAAGAGAGATAATAATAATTGATTGATATATCCATTTCTTCGAATAAAAATAATTATTGAATTATTTAATATATATAGAGAAAGAATAAAGGAATAAGAAAAATGATGAATATAATTTAGTTCTCGTCAACATTTGAAATGAAATTTTTCGCACGTATTCTGCGTACAAATAAAAGAGTTAAGAGTATCCCTACGGGAAAAAATTACGCATTCGATGAAATCAAATAAAACTTTAAGAATTATCATATATCCGTGTATCCCCACGTTCGTCATTTGCGAACCGAAAAGAATAATGTAAAACGTAACTAGGCCAAATAAAATTCGGAACTTTTTTTCCTTATAGTTCACGGATAGCCAATGTAACTATGAAAAATATTCTCGGCGATTCGATTTGAGTTACACGCGTACGTGCTTATCGCTTGTACTTCGAAGAAATGTCTCTGAAATCTCTTTTGTCTATCCCATTCTAAAAAGTTTAACGAATAAGAAGAACACACTCGTTATCTTGGTATTGTACCTGAAACAATTTGAATAATTTCATATTCCTATATTTTACAACTACTCGAATATACGTGCCATACTTAAGTATACTTATATTCAAATATTTTAGCCGAATATTTTTATAAAAGAGAGAAACAAGCTATTTAAAAGTAAAAATATAATTAAATATTATTACTATTATTATTATTATAGTAAAAACAAGAAAAACCAGAATATTAATGTTATGTACAAAAATAATAGCAAACTAAAAAACAAAGTATTTTATTTCTTTATAATAAAAAGATTCTTTATGTTGTTTATAAAAAAAATAATAAAATATCGATCGAATAATCGAATTGAAATGTTTCTTGCTGAGAAAGTATAATCTCATGATCTTATAAATATCGTAAAACATAAAGCTTCGTTACAGCTATTCATTTTGTCGGTTAGTTTAGAAGAAGAACGAAGTCACACGATACCATTTGCGATTCTTTCGAAGCAACACCTTAACGATGGTTATTTTTATACTGTCATAATCTCGGATAACAAGTTCTCAGGACTGACCCAGGGCCGTCGGTATATTTCAATGTCGAGGCTAGGCAGAGCCCGTCCTCTTGGGACTTTATATCAGCTTCCTGGACAAGTTACCCTTTCCCCTTTCCCCTTTCCCCTACTCTACTAAGCCAAACACACCACAACCAAATATCTATTCACACGAGATTTCAACGTGTATATGTACATACATAGGTAAGACTCAAACATTGGTTGAGATTATGACGTTTCTTTATTTATCGCACTAGCCGTGTTATATACGACACGCTTGGGAATTTATCCTAGAAAACGAGATTCTAGGCTTTACTCTTTGACCATCTTTTTCTATCTCATTCTCTCTTTCTCTCGTCTTCTTATTTTCGGTGTTACATTATGTCATATCATATACCATTAGTATTGATATTATCAAGTAAGTGCATTCCTTTATGAACATTTGTTTATGACAAATAAGTGCATTATTATCATAATTAACTATAAATTCCTTGACATTAATTTTAGGTATAGAAATTTTCTTAAATTTTAATTATAAATTATTCATTGTATTTTATATAAAAGATAAATAAATGATAGAATATCGAATGTTATTCGTTCAATTTTCAATGTTAGTCAAATAAAAAAGGCAATGTAGAAAAGGAAATGTTGAAAATCACGATAAAGATATGAGGCATATAAATGAACGATAAACGTGTGAGGTAACGTAACGACATATTCGGCGGTATACGCACAAGGTAATTACATTTGTTTGTGCATAGCTGTGCTTTAATAGTGTCCCTTGGCAGATCATTGGAACTTCGAAAATCATGTGAGTGAGTACCTACGTGTATGCTTTTGCAAACTCAGGGATTAGCGAATTTTCCATGATGAACGTGGAATACCAAAGGGCGACCAATAATCGATAGAGATAGATCGATAGGTGTACGAGTCGAAAGAGGAGAGAGGAAATGAAAGAGAAAGAGAGAGAGAGAGAGAGAAAGGTGTAAGTTAAATTTGCAGAGGGTCACTTTGGTACATTGCGTTCAATGAAGCAAACAGGAAAATCCATTCGTGTGCAGGATAGTTAGCTAGTTCTTGATATCGCATATTTCGAGAAATTTCAATGTTCTATATACGTCTTTCTTTCTCTCTCCCTCTCTCTTATCACCCTCTACTACATTTGGACATATTCCAAAAATAGTAACGGAAACTACATACATATACGTTATATTACCGAGCATAATAAATTCATTTGATTGGTATAATAAGGAAAATAATATTATTGTTATAAGAGTAAATTAAGGATGAAACATAAAATATTAAATATTCATTCATAGAGAAAAAATATGTGTGAGTATGAAGTTATTATTAAATGAAATTTATTATCGTATATAAATCAACAAAATAAATCGACTCATTAGTAGGAAAATCATATGATATCTAAAGAAATGATTATACTGGATATATTTAACGCGATAAAAAACAAATCAATATGTTTTTTTTTTAAAATATCATTGGTATGGTATCAATGCCAGTTTCATTGATGCTGAGAGATTGAATATATTTCTGGTAATAATAACGTATAAATATATTTTGTATAACTAACGGACAGGCTTATCTCTGGGGCAAATGTATGCCGCGATCAATTCTCCCCTTCGTACATAATCATGGTCAATTGAGTTTATCTAGGTAAGATAATTAACATGGAACCACAGTCGACAGTAAGATCAACGATGTAAGACCAACAAACGTGAGCTCACATTGAAACACAGAACGCATAATCATCGCCAAACTTCGAGTATACTTTATCGAGTTTATACAACAGCTCACCGTATCTTTCACCATGCGTCTCTCGATGATAAGATGATTTTACGGATTTTCTCTTGTTAGCAGTTAGCAAACGAAAGGGCTGTATCTCATAACGTTGTGTTTGTAGAAAGTTCTTCCTTGTGTTCCTTACTTGCCACAAAGTACACTTTCCTCATCGGATATACTTCACCCCATCGTGAACCCTCCAAAATACTTGTCTTCTTTTTATACTGTTCTATACGTTGCTTTCTTGATTTATTGAGATTTTGAAAATCGATAAAATTATCTCCTTAGATGAACTAATAATAACGACGATCAAATAATATAGATATTTAGATTTTATATATTTATTTAATCTATATATTCTAAATAAATATATTATTATTAATTTATATATAAAATAAAGACAAAATTACAAATTATTATAGATAAATTTGTATAATCGTTATATTTTATACTTATTGTTTACGTATTACTTAAAATAAAAATGGTATAATTAAAATTCTATATTAATAAGATTATTCGTCTATATATAAAAATATAATTATGCCTATATATATATAAATTTGTATTTTTCTCTTTCTTTGATATAAATTCATATAAATTATAGTGTATACTATTATATATCGTTATTAAAACTATATATCTATTAATATTATTGATTTTTTAAACCACAAGATACAAATCACAAATGAAAAGATATAATTGATAGATAATTAAATACATTATAATCATATGTAATGCAAATACCATGTTTTCAATAAATGAAGCCAATTAATACGCACAAAATGTCATTAATTCGTTATGCAGTATTAAGAATACTTTTGATCGATCGTAATAACCGCGATTAACTAGAATTTATTAAATTTATTAATTAAGCGCGCATTTTGATCAGGATATTCATATAATTATCATTCGAAATCCTGAACACGTAACGAACAGTAATTGGCCATCTGATATATTGGTCGAAGGAAATTTTATTAGATATCAGCTTTTCATTCAGCCAACATTTGAACATGCATAACACGATCGAGTATATCATCGACTATTTTTCCGTTTTGCGAAAATCGATATACAATATATTCATCTATTCGTTTGTGTGAGAAAGTTAGATAAAAAGAGAGGAGAAACAATGCTTCTCGATCGAAGCTTTTAATTCCGAACCAACTCGTTGAAATTCGATCGACACTCATTACATGCGTCAAGTGAGTCTATTTGAATTTAATCAATGTGAAAACAGAGCTATACGAACGAGCTTTATTTATAAAAAAAAAAAACAAAAAAAATACAAAAATTAATAGGTCATTATAATATGAAATGACTAATTTCATAATATGAATTCTTTTTGAAATATTTGTCTAGCTAAATATAAATTTCATGTTTTTCTGCATATGTTTTTAAGCTGATATTTACATGGCTTACGTTTCAACATAAATCAATGACATTTTGGAATGATGTTTTTATATTATTGAAAATGTGATCAAAATGCTGTAATAACTGATCGAAAAATTTACGATGCATTAGATGAAAATATTGTTAATGAGTGTGCGATTCATTGGTGATATGAAAAGTTTAAAAATAAAGATGAAAGATTTCTAATCGAGAGTATATCAAAAACGATTCTTCAAGAATTCGTAGATTTCAGAAATCTAAGTTTTTACGAAAATTAAATTTGAAAAGTTTATGACGCGTTAGAAAATCTTTATAGAATGTAATGATGATTACATTCTATATATAATTTTAGAGAGAAAGAAATATTATATATATATTATTTTTTACTTTATTAAAGTTTAATATAAAAAAAGGATATATATAAATTTTTGTTGTTTTAACGCTTAAAGTTTGTTTTAAAAAATCGAAAATTACGCGTATTCGAACGATTAATTGAAAAATATGATATTTAACTTTTATATTCATTTAATCGAATTAAATAGAAAATAAAACGTGCCTGTATATACGAAATAATTTAAAAGAATCATTTAGGAATAACTATCGATATAATGTATGATCCAATGTATAAATGTTTTATACGAAAGTTTGGCTAAACCAGTTTATATTCTCTTCAAACTCAATTATGCCAAACGGATACAATACAACGGAATGCAATATTGCTATCGAAGATCGAAGCCTTAACCAATAGAATAAAAAGAAGTCAAATGTGCCTGTTTCCTTGCTACCTCTAATCCCCCTACACATTCACCCACGAATTTTATCTCCGCTTTGTTTTTTCCCCAAACAACATGAAACTTACTTTTTCTATGTTCTAAAAAACATTTCGCAATATCTATATAAGTTTTTCTCGATGCAATTTATTTGATAACACAAACGTATAGAATTTTATCTAACAATGAAGATCTGTTAAAGAATAATTTCTTATGTTAAATTATACAAAAAAATAATAGATATAAAATATAGGGACTATTAATTAACGAATGTTCCATAGTCCTTTTATATTTTCATAGACAATCGCAATATTTAAATAAATAATATACGTAAATGTATATTTCTTTGATAGAAAACATGGACTTACCTTGGCCAACTGCTATAACTTCAATGAAGATCAAAAAACCAGAGAGCAACGGAACGGTGAGCCAACGACACACCATTTTCCACACTTTCTCATTACCCGAATCACCTATAATAACACCTTTAACGTTGTCCACCGTCACCAATAAATCGGCACCAATTTTGGTTCGTCAGATTGAAAGTGGCCTTCGAATTAGATCACAGTATCCTGATAAATACTCTTAGCAATCTAAAAACTTCACAATCTTGATCTCACTCACTCGTACCGCCGTTTATTTCCACTCTGATCCTCTCATCTCGTTCTAGAGAATATCACCATCAAAGTGTTCCAATCACTCGTGTTTCGAACTTTATCACCCTTCTTCTCCTTGCGAAACGATCGACGATAAAAAATTGTTAAAGTACTAGACTAGACTTCTTCTCTTCTTTTCTTCGTCGTTAAAAAACAAGAAGAGAGTCTTAAAAATTATCTCGAACTAGAAGAAAACTTTCACCGATTACATTTCGAGTAATATTACTTTACTTTACAATTCCCTTTTCTTTTACGTGGGAAGAAAAAAACTGGCGCGTTATAAATATCGCGTTCAAATCAACGACGTCCTTTTTTTTTTTTTTTTATCGTAAAAGCGATAAAAATGGCTACGAGATCGAAGGAGAAGAACCAATCAATCAACACTTCTTCGATGATTGGTTGACTAAAAGTATCCGAAAAGAATTTCTGCACCAATGTTTGTTCCTCTCTCAACATCCGTTGACAAATGGCGATCGTGACCTAATAATGACTCTTATGTTTTATATTTTTACAAAAAAACTTGTAGAAAATTCATCGTTATTGATAGAAAACAAAACGGAAATACGAATCGACGATCTTTCACGTCTCGTTCTCTTGCGTGATTGACTCCGTTAGAGTCGCGCGTTTTGCGGCTCGCGCTTGAAGACTCGCGCGTCATCCTTATCTAACTCTTCTCTTAATAATATCAAACAATTGGTCCTTTATACTATTTCTTATTTTTATTCTTATTTCTTTTTCTTTGTTTTTAAACTTAACGATAACGCGACACACTTCGACACCCGTTTATTACCTTTCCTTATATTATTATTTCATCTTTTTTTATCATCTCGACGATTTACAATTAATGTTTTAAACAACGAACGGAAAAAATAAAACGAGGACGTTTGTGAAAATAGAAAAAAGATAAATCTAATATAATGGGTTAGTTGTATTCGTTAGTTTACTCTCGCTCTCTCTCTCTCTCTCTCTCTCTCTCTCTCTCTCTCTCTCTCTCTCTCCCTTTATTTTTATTTTTCTTTTTTTTCTCGTACGCGTCTTTAATTTTTCTTAACAACGGCGTCGTCGTCTCGCGGGACGACGTCGAACGCACATGGACTTCTCACCGCGACGACAAACTCGAGTGGTGGTGGTGCCGCTCGGTGTTCGCGGCGCGGAATGATCCTGCGGACTTGCGTCCAGCTTCCGTCGGGACGCCTGCGCCATGTAGTTGCTGCGTTCGCGCCGGATGGAAGAACACCATCGTCACCGTCCCATTTAAACACGCGCACTCTTCTAACATCTTACACTATCTTCTTTTTCCTAATAACTCTATATACTGATATTCTATACGATTTAATCAATTTCCCATTTCACTTTCCTCTTGTTTTATATTATATATTTTCTTAACTTGTTTCTTCTTCGAATTGAATTTGTGTTTTGTTTTTTTTTGTATTAAAAAAAATAGATAAAATTAAAAGTTTTTTTCATCGAATTTAGTCAATAGAAATCATTATAATCATTGAAAGGACCTATGCTTCCATACTGCAAACTTGTCATATAGGCAACAACAAAATTTAACATAAATCTATTTTCCAGGACACATTCAATTATAACCATTCGTAATATATATGAAATAATAGATTTTTTAAATATAATTATATTGTTATTATAAGATAAAAAGGACATTATAAAATGAAATGTAACTTTTGTATGAATTAATCGATGTCAAATTTGAAATTGAGTTTTCTTTAAAAAATACTTCTAATTATCGATCGATCTAAAGTTTGTACTTAATCGATCTGTACTTTGAAGTTCTTGTAATAATTTATAGATGGCATAGTCACATTGTGTGTATGTGATTGGAAATATTATCGTCCGAGGGCGTTATCGTCGCCGACAAAAGCGCTCAATGTATATCAGGCATAAGAGAAATCTTTGACTTTCCTACATTGCCTACATGAAATTTAGCTCCCCTGGTGAGCATACATGAGGCAGTGTACAAAAACTATACATTAAAAAGTGAAATGAAGTATTTTCTTATTAAAACTTAAGAAGATTATATGAGGAAACGCAACGTATTGTCTTATGAGATAAAAAAAGATGTAACCTAAACGTTTAAGACTAGTGGTGACCTGATTAGAGTGGTCCACTGTTTTGACGCATACAGAAATGGCGGATACTATATTTATCATAAACTTAATCCTCTTGTTGACATTCAAATTATGCTCAGGTATGAAGTTATTTTCAATAATATTTATTTATGTTTCGTATTCTTTAACATACTTCTTTTTTAATCTACATATTTTAATGCAATAATTAAAATATCTATATCAATTTGTTTATAAGGTACTTGACTATGAAATCTAAACTTTTAATAGAAATTTGTTTTGTAAAGCAACATTTCTATAACAAGAGTATATTTTTGTTAGAACTAACTAATAAATAATATAAATATTATTAATGAATAGGACAAAAGACAGCTTTAATGGACGACGATCCTCTACTTGATAGTAGAGAAGCACCTGAATCTCATGAACCTGTAGGACTTAACTTTGGAACTAATCCTATCAATGAACGTCGTTTTAAATGTCTTACTTGCGATGAACCAGACTGCGCTCAGACCAAAATCTGTGATGATGCCATCACTGTAATATTTCCTTATTATAAGATTTATATACAAACAGAAATCGTTTGAAGTATTCTTACATATATTATATATATTTTTATATATTAGTGTATGAAATCTAAAATACGAGACACAGATGGGAAGGAAAGTATTAGCAGAGGATGCGTAGCAGATGTCGATAAAATGCAATTTATTTGTAACAAACAGCAATCTTCTAAAGAAATAAAAAATGACAATGGCATAAAAAAGCATGTTAGCAGATCGCCTGGACGTGCGCATATTTATGTTGAGTGCTGTCAAAGTGATCTCTGTAACAATGGTTCTTTCCCTATATTGCAAGATTATATAGATGGTAAGATATATACATTATCGTTTGATTAAGTTCAATTGCAGAATCTACATTTATTATGTCTTATTAATCTATAGATGGAGAATCAGAATCGGACTATCTATTTAAATTGACATTGGCTATATTGGGGCCTATGCTAGGATTAGGGATTATTGCTGGAGGTGTTCTTTTCTGCGTGATAGCTCGTAAAACTCGTAGGAAACGTCCCTTGGCTTCAAGGCACAAAAGATTAATTATAGATGCGGAACTTGAACCGTCCATGTTACACTTTTCTTCTCCTTCATCTGTATCTAGTACAACTTATCATGCACATGAATTACAAGCTACTGCAGCGGGTGATAGTACTCTTAAGGTATGTGTTATATAGTTTAACATGTATATATATTCAATGTTAAAATTTTTTGTTATATATCATTTTATTAAAGGTATCGTTTGTAATCGTACAGGAATATTTGGATGGACGAAGTCTCACCAGTGGGTCTGGTTCAGGATTACCATTATTGGTACAACGCACACTTGCTAAGCAAGTAGCATTAGTCGAATGTCTTGGTAGTGGAGGTAATGGAGGATTTGGAGGTGAAGTGTGGAGAGGTATTTGGCATGGTGAAAATGTGGCTGTGAAAATTTACTTTTCACGAGACGAAGCTGCATGGGCTAGAGAAACGGAAGTCTATTCTCAATTATTACCATCCAGACATGACAATATTTTAGGATATGTTGGAAGCGATATGACAAGTAGGGCTAGTTGTACTCAGTTATGGCTAGTAACACATTATCATCCACTTGGTTCGCTTTACGATCATTTGAGTCATTCGCCACATCCATTAACGCATCATCAAACCTTGAATATTACGTTGAGCATAGCAAATGGTTTACTTTATTTACACACGGAAATTCATGGAACTAGAGGAAAACCGGCGATGTCCCATCGTAATCTTAAATCTAAAAATATCCTTGTTAAAACGAATGGCGGCTGTGTTATTGCGGACTTTGCATTAGCTGTTACTCAGGATCGACTTACTACAGATAGAGTGGATTTAAAACAAGGCGCTAAACGTTACATGAGTCCTGAAGTTATGGAACAAACGTAAGTTATTACTTGAAAGATACAATATAAACGTTTATGTGTGTGAGCAAAATCTTAACTTCAAGTCCGATTTCAGAATAAACGTAGAATGTTTAGAGAGCTTCAGATGTGCGGATATCTATAGTTTGGGCCTTATATTGTGGGAAGTTTGTCGTAGATGTATAAGTAACGGAGTTGCTTTGGAATATGCTGCCCCTTATTCCGAATGGCTCTCTTACAGTAATCAAGAGCCCAGTATAGAAGAAATGCATAAATTGGTTTGCCTTGACCAACGTAGACCACCCTTACCAAATAGATGGCACTACGATCCAGTAAATACGATTATTTATATTATATTCATTATATTCAATTAATTTTATTTCTTTCTTTCTCTAAATATAATGGACAAATATTTTTCAGACATTATCAGGAATGGGAAAACTAATGAGAGAATGTTGGCATTATAAGCCTGCTGCACGCTTACCTATTCTTCGAGTGAAAAAAACACTCATCAAATTAGCGGCCGCCGATTCTCGCGTTCATTTACCTCTCGACTGACCATTGTTTATTCGATCATATTCTATTTCTTATATACATATTTATTTTTACTATTATCATCATCATTATCATTATACCATCATATTATCACACGCATTGTAAAATCAGTCATCCTCGTTGTTGGATCATACATTATCGAAATATCATGAAAGGGTAAAAAAATATCGTTTATTGACATATCGTGATAAAACATTAACGTTTTCATTTAGTCTTGATTCTCTAATACGTTTGATCTTATTCAGTGCATTATACTTGAGCATTAAACTCAAGTCAGCATGAATTTTTATACACTAAACTCAATTAAATTGTATAAATGTACAAATTTTAACATTTCCATAAAACGCGTTGATGTGTTACATTTATAGAAATGATTAACAAACAAAAAATAAGAAGAAAGAAAATATATATGTTGCCAGAGTTATAAGCCTAATTTGTCGATTAGATTCGGTTTAGATTATTTCAATATACATATATATATATATAAATATATATATCACACATATATCATTTTTACGAATATTATTATTATTTATATAAGAAGTGTGCACTTAAATTAAGTATTTTTACTATAACCAATTTGTGAATTCATTTTAGTTTAATACTTTTTTTTTCATATTTGTTTATTTTTGTCATAACATGTTTTCATATAGAAAAAGATAATTTTTTCTGTGGCTATATATATATTATTCATAAAATGGTTATAAATAAGTTAGGCACTGTTTAATTTTTTTGAAATTATTCTAGAGTATAGTGTTCCTTTCACATCATGCCTCGAACGTAGGTCTCTAAAGAGAAGGACTTGAAAGTAGTTTTGTATTTGTATTTGTATTTTTCGTGCTACCTGGTAGATATTACTATCTTTGTTAACTCAAAATGAATTTGTAAATATTATCCTTTTAATTTTCACCTATGCCATGTCTTTTCTGTTTTTTTCTCTTTATTGTTTTATCTTTTCCTTTAATAGTATTTACATTATCATTAATTCTAAAATTAATCTTTTATTAAAATATTGTAAATAGAATGTAGACATTAATATCCATATCTGTTATTATTATACAATTAAAGAAAAGGTCACTGAATATCTCTGCCATTGCATGTTACTAATAAAAAAAAAATCTCTTAATGTGAACGAAAGAGAGAAAAAGAGAGAGAGTGAATGATGCGAGAGAACTCATTTTAGGACCAAAGATATTCTGTATAAAGTTACTAACTTGTGTGTCCATTAAAAACGCATCTCATCAAACATAGATATTGTTTGTTTTACAACTTTATCTCTTAAAAAAAAATATTTTGAATCTTATGTTAACAGATACAGTATTCCTCCGATACTTCAAATTATCTTAATTTGAATTAATTTAAAAAAAAGAATAAATAAATTTTTCAACAAACATTTACATCTTTTTAATTACTTTATATGATATTATTTATATTTTATTAATAAGCAAGAATTTGGTTTACATAGATAAAAATAAACTTCTTTATGTAAAACAAATAGAATGTAGTAAAATTAGTACTATAAATCAATGGCTACGTGTTTCATTCAAATTTCGTCACGTGGCAGGAAATACACATTTCCATAGTTAAAATAATTCCTATGATGTAAATCTATTATTAAATGTTGTATGTAGTTGTAGAAATAGCCGGTAGAGAGCACCATCGACAAAAATACTAATGAACCAATCAAAATAAATATTAGGAAAGCTATCTCTTTTACCCCATTGGTTAAACTTCCGAAGCTTCTATCTATATAATATTTTTTACAAATTCAGAGCATGTTCCTCATCTCTTTCTTATATTTGATTCAAGGACTTGGTAACGGGGAACAAACATAACCTTTTCTTTTTACGATTTGTGAGAGAACGGTATGTAATCTAACACGTGTTCATAATTATTATATTAAGAAAATAAATTAAATCTATGTATTTTAATGATGTATTGTATATTTTCAACTATACGTTATATAGAATTTATTAATGCAAACATAATTTAATCCTTAGATAATGAAAAATACTTCAAATTTATTTAGCACGTGAGCACGATGTGCCTTTTAAGGTTTGCATCTCTCATCTTCTTTTTGGGTTTCAGTAATTCGTAAAGGAAGTAATCATGTCTATCAGACCAAACTATAGGCCGACGATTGTCAAAAAGAGGACAAAAAAGTTCATTAGGCATCAAAGTGACCGATATGATAAATTGAAGGTACTATAGACATTAATATTTCGGAAATTATATAGTTAATAATTTACAATGAATGATATTTAATATGTCTGAACAATTCAATAACATTTCCGTTTCAGAAGTATTTCAATTTGTTTCTTAGGCTAGAATTATTGCCTAATAGAAATAATTTCAATGATAATTATACTGTTTATTTGTGTTATACATTTAATAATAAATAATTATAAATAAAAAAAATTACAATATAGAATAAAAGTATTTGGTTATAGAAGTTTAATGATAAATGTTTTTTTGTAGCGTAACTGGCGTAAACCCAAGGGTATTGATAACAGAGTTCGTAGGCGTTTTAAGGGCCAATATTTAATGCCCAATATTGGTTACGGAAGCAACAAGAAGACTCGTCATATGCTTCCAACAGGTTTTCGTAAAGTTCTTGTACATAATGTCAAGGTAAATATAAGATAAAAAATTATAAAATGTGAAATTTTTATATCGATGACTTTAAACTGCATTTCATGAGCAAACAAAATAATTTTATATGATACAAATGTTTTTTAATAATAAAAATGCATACACTTTTCTGACCGATGGGACATTTTGAAAATATTTTTTAGGAGTTAGAAGTACTGATGATGCAAAATCGCAAATTCTGTGCTGAAATTGCCCATGCTGTTAGCAGTAAAAAACGCAAGGCTATTGTCGAACGTGCCCAACAACTTTCGATTCGTGTCACGAATGCCAACGCACGCCTGCGTTCTGAAGAAAATGAATAAATATTTTTAACTCTTAATAAAATAAGATCTTTTCGCTATGTACTCGTATATCAATCAATTACCCTGTTTAACTCTAAACATACGTTTTTATATAAGGAACTAAAGAAAGACAATATTACATACAGCTATGTATAAACAAAATTTTGCAATCTTTTAATATATTGTTTTCATATGACATATACACGTATTTATAATTATAAATAGTTACACGAATGAAATAGATTAATATTGTTTTATATTACGAATATTTTTAAATCATTGGATTAAAGCTTATGCAAAAACGTTACGATTGCGGAAAGATAACAATAAAAAAAAATAAGAATAATTTGTAGATTTCTAAGTATAAAAATTCGATAGGCGCAATGCAAATTACGAAGAAGCCTTGATTAGCGCGATTAAAGCAACGTAAAAGAATAGACGATAAATATTACAAAGTATCAGGAACTACTGTGAATACAACGAATAAATGATTGCAGCTATGCGGTCAGAAATCTGCGGTTTTATTATTAACTATAATTACGGTTATGCGCTCGCATTAAAGCTTCCACAATAACCGTGCTTCCATTTCTACTTTTAAAAGATGCAATCGGGAACGTGGTGTATAAAACCCGGCGATGCTGTAACGTCGAGTTATTTTAGTTTTGAACACTAGAGGATTAGGACGATCTGCCAATGATTCGAAAGGTTTGTGTAGATATTATTACGAATAAAAAAAAAATTCCTTACGTCGGAGTGTTAAACATTTTGTTGTTGTTATTAAATTGTGCCTTTTTTCGGCGAATAATTTAATAAATTTATAATCGTGTGTGTACGTTTCTGAAATTGTTCCTTGTATCATAGGTATTATTATTAGCAATGATGCTGATAGGAATTCGAGGTGAACCTCAAGGACCTTCTTATCTTCCTCCCAGCGTATCTCGTCCTCCTGGTACACCTGGCGGAACAGGACATCCAGATGAATGGGCTGGGGTAGGATCATTTATCAATTATAATTCGTACAATTTTTCTTTTTCAAAACAAATGATATTATTTTCTACTTAATTATAATTACTTTTTGTATACAATTTTAGTCAAAAAATTTGATAATTCTTTAAATATAATATTTTAGTCAGTTTTCCTGTTAATCTAGGATCAAATAATTCCTCAAATGTTTCATCTCGCAATAATAAATTAAAATTATCAATACAAAAAATCTCACATATATTATTACACTAAAAAATTAACAATTTTTAATCCAATTTAATTTAATCGTTCATTGAAATTTTCGTATATTTTTTTCATTAAAATTCTCAATTGTTTTTTTACGGCTTTTTTTAGGATCCAGCAAATTACGAGTTTTCGTATGAAGTGCAGGATGCTGTTGCTGGTTTAGATTTTGGTCATCGTGAAAATCGAAAGGATCAGGAAGCAACTGGTACATATCACGTTCTTCTTCCCGATGGTAGAACACAAATAGTTGATTACGTTGCTGATAACGCTGGTTATCGACCAAATGTACGATACGAAGGAACAGCAACTTATCCAGCACCGTCACCATCTGCTGGTGCTGGCGGGGATGATGGTTATAGATATTAAATAATATAAGTATGAGAGAGAAGATCTTGTTAAAATACTTCGAATTTTATTTAAATAAAAATTAATTTTTTATTCATTGATACATCAAATTGAAGTTTGTGGTATCACGTTGATGGTATCAGCAATTTAAAAATAATATTGTAAAAATTGCTTACAAAAATGATTAGAAATTAATATTATATCGAATATATTGTTTACAAATTAAAATGTAGCGACTCCTGTATGTATATCATATTTTATGACGTATGTATGTAATTGTACTCGGAATATTGATAATCGTAAATATTCAGAGTCAAAAAGTTGCTACTAATTTCAAGGGATAGATATACTGATGAATGTTAAATATTGCGGTTATATGTATTTTCTCATTAAGGAAATGTTGATAGCTTATAATTAAAAATAATAAAAATTAACATTTATTATATGTAGAGTTTTTATTAAGAGCCATGTCTAACATTACGACAGAATTTTACGATCTAATAGACAAGAAAATGGAAATACCAAAATTATCGGAGATCACAAACGTTTTAGAATTTAAAGAAGATGATAGAAAAGAAAATCCATTATCTATGTTGAAATTAGATAAGGTTTGATCAAATACATGATATAATCATCAATAATAAAGAACTCGCACACATATTATATCAATCATTTAACTTATACGATCATGAGTTAATTAAATCCAATTAATTATGAGACCACATTGTGTGTGTTAATTAAAATAAATTAAATTTAATTATTTTCCAAGATTGCCACGAGAAAAGTTCAAGATGTGATCGAGGAAGCCTCCAAGAAGGCAAAGATTTTTCGTTACGATGATATCCTAGCATTTCGTCCTATTATAATAAAAGAATGCGATTTAGGCGTATCAGAAAATAAATGTTTCGTGAAAATGAAACAATATGCCGAAAAAATGCCTACGCATGGTCTCCTAGATGTTAGTCAAACAAAATTTTATCTTTAAAATATATATTTTTAATTAAATTTGTTCTATATTTAATAAATAAATCACCTGTTATTCAACATCGAAGTTATTAAAATTTATAGGATTGGGAGAAACGTATAAGAATGTTGGTAACATCTAAACTTCAAGAAAAATATAAAGACATTTTCGAAGAAGACATGAAAGAAGTGAAGAATCAATATTATCGAGCCATACACAATATGTCTGTTAATTCCGTGATCGCTACAGAATGTCAAGAATCTTGTAATATTTTGGATTATACGCTTTCAACACCATTTAAACTTCTCGATCCACCAGAATTTTCTACTATTTATCAAAAACGTCGTTACAACTTTGCTAAGAGATATTATTTTCCTCACAAATTCATGAGAATTATAGTGGCTAAAGCTCACATGGTGTTCGGTGGTAATTCTATATGCGATTTTCGACGTTATAGAACGATCGGTACTCTTGATTTAAACAGGTATTCTATCGTGATTTTTTCTTCTACTACTTTTTATCTATTAAATCGGCTATTACGTTATTGTTGAAAATTTAAATATTTTTATTTAACAGTATAGAATAAAGTTCACTCAAAAATTTCAATTTTATTGATATTAGTAGCAAATTTTTTAAACGGCTTTAATATTAATAGAGTCGCAGGGGGGTTTTTTTGTAATAAATTAATGTTGATTATTTAGATATAAAATACTGAAAGTTTCAACATTTTCTTATTTATCAAACCAATTATTATTTTTGTTTCGTATTACAACAGACTTTTGGATTTGTTGGATGCAGATTTAAAGAGAGGTGCTCTTCTTATAACTGGTTCGTATTACGGTAGCGTGATTAGAAACCTTTCCCAATCACGTCACCTTTACGACGTTCCATTGGCCATGATTAATGATTTTTTTCGATGTGCTACAAATTTACTATCACTTCAAATAATGGCTTGCATGATGAATACCATAGAGGAATGGCTAACAGTATTGAACAATTGTTTTACAGCACCTTTATTAAAGGTATAAGTAATCGTAATAGTACATTGTTTCTCTTAATGTTTAATTTCGAAAATATTTGAAATATTTTCCGACCGATAGCTGGAATTAAAATGCGAAAACAACGAATTATTTGCCTACCCGTTGCTCAGTGAAATTTATCAATCATTTCAATTTATTATCGACGAAATTGCTAATGCTGCACAAGAATTACCAACTTTGGAGTCTTGGATCGGTATGAAAACTACTCACAAAGTGATCTCGGTCACGTTACCAAAGTGGTACTTGGATGAAGTGCATGAAAGACTCGAAAAAATACTGATAAATTTATTTCAACCTGTTATCGATTACATCGAACAATTGCGTGAACAGTTTGGCGTTGCTTATGATATTGAAACTCGAAGAAAAATAATTGCTTACGTTGCTGAAGGACATACTTTCGAGGAATGCGTTGAGAGAGTTGAAGATTTTAATCGTTTAGTTAGAGAAATTAATGGGTTGGTACGTAAAGATGAACACAGGATGCCCCATGTAATAAAATATTGTGTTACGAATTGTTTTTTCATCGAAAAATAATATAATAAAATTTATATATATATATTGTTCTATATTAAAAGAGATTTTTGGAATTTTCTAAAAATGTTTATAGAGATTAAATTTTAGAAGAAAAAAAAAAAGAAAAGAAAAACAATTATTAACACTTTATGTGGGACACCCTACATATCTCGGTATTTATGTTTATTCAATATAAGCAAGATTCATTGGAGAGATCGTAATTCATATTTTTAGCCTAATATCGAATATTTTTTTATGGCAACATTACATCAAACAGACGGCAAAATTGCACTTATGTCTTATACTCAATCTGGTCGTGAATTAATTATCGGCGAATTGGTAAAACGTCATAGAAATTATAATCTCGAAATATGTAACGTGTTCGAAACAGTGAAGGAAAAGGCACTAAATGTACCTGAAACAACGAGAGAACTTCTCGAATTAGGTTCGTCATTTTTATCGAGTATTATGGGGCCCTAAAAGATTTTTTATTATCATTTAATTTATATATATATAATTATTTTTGTGTCATATAGGTAAATACATGTTAGTAGCCGCAAGTACAACGATGGAAGAGATGAACGATAGGATTACATTATCATTAAACATGATGGCATCCTTGATCGGAATGACGAGTTTGAGTGTGGATCATGTTGATTTAAACAATATCACTGTCAATTGGTTGAAACGAATAAGACCAATTTTTGAACAGAGTAGCAGTATGTACGAACAAATGAAATTCGAATTGGAGGAGAATTTGCAAAGTAAAGTGTTGGCCTTGAATACGAAAGTTGAAAAAATGTTTCCTAGGTAAAAATTCTGTTTCTTTTTTTTTCTTTTTTTTTTTTTTTTACACGTTTAGTATGATTCAATCACATTTAACACAGTCACTTGTAGATTAACGATCATGAACGATATGGATGACGCTAAACGCGTTATAGATTATATTGAAGATTTAAGAAAATTGATGAGAGGTTTGGATCGAATGGATGAACAAGCAGAATGGATTAACGGCGAAGAAGCTCTTTTTAATTTTCCACTTTCTGAATATCCCTTAATTAACGAATTAAAGGACATTATAATGCCTTTTTACGAGATGATTTATCAAGCCTGCAAATGGCAAAGATTTCGGGATGTATGTTTGGATGGACCCTTCGAATATCTCGATGGATATGAAATCGATGCCAAATGTAACGAGTTCTTTACTAACTTTATCAAAATGAGCAAACAATACAGAACGAGAATCAAATTACAATTAGCGACGAATTATCCTTATAGGTTTTTCTTTTATCACTTGCTTTTTTTTTTATATATAATAGTTTTGCCAAATTTCGAGATTTGTTTAACATTTTAATTGGTGTATCAGTTTTACAGGTTTGATCGATGATCCAGATCCTTTTCAACAACCTGCTCCTATAAAACTTGCGTATCAAATTATCGAAAATATCAAATGGTTCAAAGTAATTAAAAATAAAAATATATATAATGATATTATGATACTATCTCAATTATCACACATTAAATAAAATAAATAATATTCTTAGGTATACGTTCCGCTTGTGACAGTTTTCTGTAATCCCGCGCTTCGACAACATCATTGGGATGAAATGTCAATCATCGCAGGTTTTGATCTTACACCAAATGCTGGGACAACTTTACGAAAAATGATATTCATGGATTTGTTAGAAGACTTAGAAAAGTAATATTTATTATTAATAATTAATTATTTCACAATCAATTATATTTATTTATCATATCAATGTTTATATATAAGAGACTTTAATTAGTAATTAATATATTTAATATATAAGTAATATTTTTTTTTTTAGGGGAAAATTTGTAAAATAATAATTTAAATTTGATTTAATTTAAGATACGAGTTAATAAGCATCAGTGCATCGAAAGAATTGGGTCTCGAGCAAACTTTTCAGAAAATATTAAAAGAATGGGACGACGTTTTTTTCGAAACAATGCTGTATAAAGATTCTGGAGTTGAAATATTGACCCAGTTAGATGACATACAAACACTCCTAGAAGAACACATTGTAAAAATACAAACCATGCGTGGTTCAGCGTTTGTAAAACAAATTAAAAAGGAAGTGGATGAGTTTTATCATAAATTACTTCGTATACAGGATACTATCGAAGAATGGACAAAGGTTTGTTCATTATTGATTATAAATTTTTAATATGCGTCTTTAATATTTGTAACAATTATAGGTTCAAGTACAATGGATGTACTTGTTACCAATATTTTCGAGCAAAGATATTGTTGCCCAATTACCCGAAGAAAATGTACTATTTGTTCAAGTCGATGGTATTTTTCGGAATGCCATGCAAGCTGTTAAAAGAGATCACCGTGTTAGGGAAACTGCTGGGAGTGTAAATTATATTTAAATATTATTTTTCTTTAACGACAAAACCGAGAGAGAACAAGTTGTTATATTTATTCGTGAAAAATAATGTTGTTTTTCAATCAATTAATCATTGCTTTAAATTGTTGTTTAATTAATCGTTAAACCATTTTTTTATAATCACATTGGTTTATTTCTGATTTGTTTTCGTAAACCATATAATATAATACAAGTTTCTTCAGTAATATCTAAAAATGCTAAAAACTTTCTATTTTTTGTTATTAGGTCGGTTTATTAGAAGTTATGAGAGAAGCTAATAGTTTGATGGAAACAGTTAACGATGGTATATATAATTATCTAGAGAAAAAAAGACTCTTCTTTCCACGTTTCTTCTTCCTGAGTAACGACGATATGCTTGAAATTCTATCAGAGACAAAGGACCCACTTCGAGTACAGCCTCATTTGAAAAAATGTTTTGAAGGAATTAGCAGGCTCGGGTGGGTTTTCATTTACGTAATTTGTTATGAAAAGTCTTGCCTTCTCTATAATTAGATTTTTTTTTATTTTGATCGATAATGATTACCTCATAGATTTAATGAGACCTTGGAAATTTATTCTATGATCAGCGATGAAAAGGAAGAGATAATATTGCAAAACTATATCTCAACGGAAGCTGCACGTGGTTGCGTAGAAAAATGGCTGATCCAGGTAATATTTCACAAATTTCAATAATTGTAATTTTATTTATTATATATAAGTTGTAATAATTAAAAAAAAAAAACAATTCATATATAAATAATTGACAGGTAGAAGAATACATGATAAAATCGATAAGACACGAAATGCTTTTGAGTTATTTGGATTACGATACAAACGAGCGTGTTGTATGGGTCCAAATTTGGCCTGGTATGATCGTACTTTGTGTTGCTCAAATTTATTGGTCTATGGAAGTCCAAAATAGTTTATTGACACGTATACCATCAACTATGGAAGCACTTTATGAAAAATTGCAATTACAAATTCTTGACATGGTTAATCTGGTAAAAGGTGTTGATACAATTTTCGAAGAATTAATCAACACCACGTCTAGATATAATTTTGTAATAACGAACGATTTTAGGTAAATTAACAAAACAGAATCGTATAACATTGAATGCTCTTATCACGATCGATGTTCACGCTATGGACATAGTTAAAATGCTCGTTGATAAACAAATTATGAACGAGAAAGACTTTGAATGGTTAGCTCAGCTTCGTTATTATTGGGAAGATGATGTATTTGTTAGAATAATACATGCTACTATACCGTATGCTTACGAGTATATTGGAAATACATCACGTCTTGTGATCACACCATTAACTGACAGGTAAATTATAATAATTTTGTTCAGTTTATTGGAAAGTTCGTGACGATTTATATTTTTCAATGTACATACGTTTATATCAAAATCAGCACGAACTTTCTGAGTAATCCAATATTTACGTCAAGTGATACAATCATTTTCAACAATATGATATTGTTTTAACAGGTGTTATCGTACTTTGATAGGTGCATATACTTTGCATTTAAATGGAGGACCCGAAGGTCCTGCGGGTACTGGAAAAACCGAAACAGTTAAGGACCTTAGTAGAGCTCTCGCTGTACAGTGTATCGTTTTTAATTGTTCGGAAGGCCTTGATTACAAAAATATGGGGAAATTTTTTAAAGGTTTAGCAGCCTGTGGCGCTTGGTCGTGTTTCGACGAATTTAATCGAATCGAATTGGAAGTTTTATCAGTGGTAGCACAACAAATCCTTTCTATAGTTCAAGCGGTACGCGCGAATTTAGAAAAATTTCTTTTCGAGGGAACGGAATTGCAATTGAATCCTGCCGTTTATATTTGTATCACGATGAATCCTGGATACGCCGGTCGTTCGGAATTACCAGATAATTTAAAAGTTCTCTTCAGAACTGTGGCAATGATGGTGCCGGATTATGCGATGATAGCTGAAATTTTTCTTTACTCGTCGGGGTTTAATACGGCTCGTGCGTTGTCAACTAAGATCGTAGCAACTTATAAATTATGTTCGGAACAATTATCGACTCAATCCCATTACGATTACGGTATGCGTGCAGTGAAAAGTGTTTTAACGGCGGCACAAAATATCAAATTGAAGTTTCCCGATGAGGACGAAGCGATACTTTTACTTCGTTCAATTATCGATGTCAATCTACCCAAATTTTTGGCTCATGACATACCATTGTTTCAAGGAATAGTATCTGATCTTTTTCCAGGATTAACTTTGCCAGCTCCAAGTTATGATGTATTATTGGCAGCAGTTCATGAAGTTGCCAAGAAAAGAAATTTACAAACGGTTGATACTTTTCTATTAAAAATCATCCAAACATACGAGATGATGATCGTTCGACATGGCTTCATGTTAGTTGGTGAACCCTTTGGCGGAAAGACATCTATTCTTCATACCTTGGCTGATGCATTAACTTTAATGCATGAATGGAACGATGAAAATGGTGCCGTAACAAAATACTTTACGATCAATCCTAAGTCTATAACATTGGAACAATTGTATGGACATTTCGATCCAGTATCCTCCGAGTGGTCAGACGGTGTATGTGCAGTTGCATTTAGAGAATATTCTATGGAAGAAACTGATCATAGGAAGTGGATTATTTTCGATGGTCCCGTCGATGCCCTTTGGATTGAGAATCTCAATACTGTGCTGGATGATAATAAAAAATTGTGCCTTACATCTGGCGAAGTAATGCAAATGTCAAACGTTATGTCGATGATATTCGAAGTTATGGATTTGGTTCATGCATCTCCTGCAACAGTGTCACGTTGTGGAATGATTTATGTCGAACCTCGTGTACTCGGTTGGCAGCCGTTTATCGATTCGTGGATAGCACGTTTGAATCCACAATGGAAAGAGGGTCATGAAGATTTAATAAACGAGCTTTTCCAATGGTTGCTAGATCCTTGCTTGGAGTTCATTCGTAAGACGTGTCATATGTATTTAAATGTTGGCCAAATTCATCAGGTTGTATCTACCTTGAATCTCATAGAGATGTTCATAGAAACTGCAGTGGCAGATAATCCAAAAACTTATATTACATATATCGTACCATGGCTACAAGCTGCTATGTTATTAGGTTTGGTTTGGGGAGCCGGTGGTACTTTGGATTTTGATTCTCGATGCAAATTCAATGCGTTTTATTTAACATTTTGGAAAGGTGAAAACGAAGACTATCCCATGCCCGAGAGTATCGAGGAATCATTAATTTCAATACCAGTAGACGAACTTATTCATGATCATTTTTACACATTTAAAGGTAAAGGAGCATGGAGACGTCTTGCCGATTTATGTAAATCGGAACGATACGATGATACTCAAAGTATTAGCAACATTATGATACCCACCATAGATACGGTTAAGTATCAGTTATTATTCTTGATGCATATCAAACATCGCAAACAATTTTTAATACAGGGAGATACTGGTACTGGTAAAAGTTTCTACGTTAAGGACTTGCTGATGAACAAATTGGAAGAATCGAAATATTTACCTAATTTTATCATCTTTACACCGAACACAACAGCTTGGACTACTCAAGAATTGGTATTAACTAAGTTATATAAAAGACAGAGAAACCAATTCGGTCCATTACCAGGTACACAGTGTATAGTATTCATCGACGAAGTTAACATGCCAGCTAAAGAAACTTTCGGTTCTCAATCAGCAATAGAATTGCTTCGTCAATTCTTCGATCATGGTAGCTGGTACGATCTAAAAAAGCCAGAAAAAATTTGGATTCTCGATACGATGTTTTTTTGTGCTATGGCACCGCCCGGTGGTAGTAGACAAGAAATTTATCAAAGATTTCTCCGTCATTTCAATCTGTATTCCATTAGCGAATTCTCGACGGAAAGTGTTACCAGAATTTTCACGAATATAGCCTTAATCGGACTCAAACGAAACGGCTTCACGACATCAGTTATTCCGATAATAAACGAAATCGTGAATGCCACTATGGTGATATACAAAGCAGTTAGCAAGGAATTCAGACCAACTCCGACTAAACCACATTATTCGTTTAACCTTCGTGACTTCACTCGAGTAATATTAGGTTTCACTTTGATAAAAAAAGAAAGTGCCGAGACGAAAAATGATTTAACCAAATTATGGGCACACGAAATCTTAAGAGTATTTGGTGATCGTTTGATAGACGCAACGGATCATAGTTGGTTATTCCACAAAATCAAAGATACCACACAAAGTGTATTAAAAGAATCATTCGATACGATATTCGATCATTTGCCAAAATTTCAGGACAAGTTAACGGAAGAGAGTTTTCGAAGTTTGATCTACGGTAATTTTATGAATATGGAAGTATCAGCGGATGAACGTCTTTACGAGGAGATACTTTCAATAACAGAATATAGAGAAGTAGCTTTAGCTTATCTCGAAGAATACAACAATACTCATAGGAAAAAAATCGACATAGTGATGTTCCGTTATGCTTTGGAACACTTGGCAAGAATTTGTCGCGTACTTGCCATTTCTAATAGTAGTTTATTAATGATTGGTGTCAGTGGTTCCGGACGACAATCTTTAACAAAATTAGCATCTAACATGGCTGGACATGGACTTTTTCAACCAGAAATTGGTAGTGCGTATGGCCTGAATGAATGGAGGGAAGACATTAAAAAAGTTTTGAAGAATTCCGGCGGAATTGGTAAAAATTTTGTCTTTCTATTTACTGAAGGACAGATCAAGGAAGAAGCTTTTCTCGCTGATATAGATAGTCTTCTTAATATCGGAGAAGTACCTAATCTTTTCACAATTGAAGAAAGACAAGAGATCATAGAGATGTGCCGATTGGATGCTCAAGGTGGTAATCGTAATTTGGACATATCTGTGCTCTCTGTATTAGCATTTTTTATTAATCGTTGCAAAGAGATGCTACACATAATGTTATGCTTCAGTCCAATCGGTGATACTTTCAGAATAAGATTAAGACTTTATCCGAGTCTAGTAAATTGTTGTAACATCGATTGGTTCGAAGTATGGCCCGAGGATGCACTCGAACAAATAGCACTTCACAATGTAGCAAATATCAACGTCAACGAGGACGTTAAAATTAACGCCGTTATTGCTTGTAAATATTTTCATAATTGTGCTAAGGATATCAGTGATCATTTCTATAAATTATCTGGTAGAATAACTTACATTACTACAGCAAGTTTTCTTGATCTTATGCGTACTTACGTCGAATTAATTGGCGAGAAACAAGAAGAACTTACCTTGGCAAGGTATCGTCGATATATTACATGATTTTTCTATATAATTTCATCAATTTGTTATTACTTTTTTTTTTACAATATTCAGGGATCGATATCTCAATGGTTTGAACAAGTTAGAATTTGCTGCCGAACAGATTCAACGTATGAGAGTGGTTCTTTCGGAATTAAGACCGCAACTCGAATTATCCGCAAAAGAAACCACAGAAACTATGAAGCAAATAGAAACGGAGAATGTGAGTGTTGAGAAAGCAACAATTTTGGTCAAGAGAGACGAAGATGCAGCCAATGTTCAAGCCAAAATTGCAGAAAACTTAAAGTTGGAATGTGAGGCTGATTTGGCTCAAGCCCTTCCTGCTTTGGACGAAGCAATAGGTTATAATATTTTCATTTCATAGTTTAATCATCATCATCGTTCATTATAACAATCATTTGCACTGACTAATGATGATATATATGTTCTATGAAATGCAGCTGCATTAAATACTCTTAAACCTGCTGATATCTCGGTTGTAAAGACGATGAAAAGTCCTCCAGAAGGAGTGAAATTAGTAATGGCTGCAGTGTGCGTTATGATGGGAATACCTCCAGTTAAAATCGATGATCCAATTACCGGCCGTAGGATTTTAGATTATTGGATACCAAGTAAACGTTTCTTAGGTGATATGAGGTTTCTCGATACTTTACGTCAATATGACAAAGACAATATTTCAACTCATATAATGGATGTAAGATATCAAGACATAGTATAAAAAAAAAGTTGAAAATTGAAACTACAGTTTTTGTGTTAATACAGGAAATTAAGAAGACATACATGACGGATAAAAATTTCGAGCCAAGAATTGTAGCCAGAGCATCATCGGCTGCTGAGGGTCTTTGCAAATGGGTTCGTGCGATGGTATTGTATGACGAAGTAATCAAAGAAGTTGCACCGAAAAAAGCCAAATTGGCAGCTGCACAAACAGAATACGAAAAGACCATGGCGTTCTTGAACGAAAGACGTCAAATGCTTGCAGATTTGACCGAAAAACTTGCTTATCTAAACGAAAGATTGCAAACTACGCTCACAAAGAAGCTTGAATTGGAAAACGAAGTAATTAATTAACGTTAACATTATTAATACGATAATTCACGATGATTATTTCATCCGTCAGGTTACCAATTGTAGAAACAAACTCGTCCGTGCCGAAAAACTGATCGATGGTTTAGGAGGGGAAAAAGATCGTTGGTTAGCTGCAGCTGCTAATTTGAAAACATCTTACGACACTCTTCCAGGAGATATTTTAATTTCCTGCGGAGTTATCGCTTATCTCGGCCCGTTCACGGCTAGTTATCGAACGGAGAATATAGATAAGTGGAAAATATTTGTACAAAACTTGAACATACCCTGCTCGCTTGGATACAATTTCGTGGAAATATTAGGAACCGAGATAAAAATTAATTCGTGGAATATATTCGGTTTACCGCGAGATCCATTTTCTATAGAAAATGCGATCATCATGGATAATTCTAAAAGATGGAGTTTATTCATAGATCCACAGAGTCAAGCAAACAAGTGGATTCGTCATATGGAAAAACAGAGCGAATTGGAGATCATCAAAGTAACGGATAAAAATTATATGAATATCATTGAGCAAGCTATTGAATATGGTAGAGTTTTTCTGTTTAAATTGTTTTCATTTATATCGATATATTTTAAAAATAGTATTATGTCTTTTTAGGAAAGCCAGTTTTAATAGAAAATATTTTAGAAGATCTCCCAGCACCTCTTGATCCGATTCTTATGAAAAACATTTATAACATCGCAGGAATATGGCATATTACTTTAGGAGAAACTGCCATTGAATATGATTTACGTTTTAGATTATACATCACTACGAAATTACGAAATCCGCATTATCTTCCAGACGTTTTTAATAAAATCACTTTGATTAATTTTGCTTTGACGATCGAGGGATTGGAAGATCAATTATTAGAAATTGTTGTAGCGAAAGAGAGACCGGATTTGCAAGAAAAACGAGAATACTTGATAATCGAAAGTGCCGCGAATAAGAGAGCTTTGAAACAGGTCGAGGATAATATTCTTAAAACATTATCGGTAGCTGGCGGTGGTATTTTGGAAGACGAAGAAGCGATCGAAATTTTGGACTCGTCTAAAATTCTTTCGATTGATATACTTAAGAAACAGGATGCCGCGAAAAAGACGGAAAAAACTATCGAAGTTTTTCGTCAAAGTTATCAACCTATCGCGAAATATAGCTCAGCTCTTTATTATACCATTACAGATTTACCAAACATAGATCCTATGTACGAGTTTTCATTGCAATGGTTTATCAATCTTTACGTTGTCTCTATCGATTTGGCAAACAAAAGTAAAATCTTAGAACGTAGACTTGGATTTTTAAAAAATACATTCACCTATCATTTATATCAAAATGTTTGTAGATCATTATTCGAGAAGGATAAGGTTAATATAAATGTAGTTGTATTCTTTTTAAAATACATAAACACGTATATCATAATTACGTTCGATTATTTTTGTCAGATATTATATTCGTTTGTATTGTATTCAACGATTCTACTAGCAAGTAATCAAATAGATAAAGATGAGTTTCTATTTTTCTTATCTGGTGGTATGGCATTGAAGAAAGTAACACAGAATCCAGCACCAGATTGGCTTCCAGATAAATCTTGGGCTGAAATCGATAGAATAGATACTTTGCCAAGTTTCGGAGATTTTTCACAAAGTTTTATCAAGAATTTAACCGAATGGAAAATATATTACGATTTATTAAATCCTGAAAGAGAATCTTTACCAGAACCATGGGAAAACGCATTGACTTATTTTCAAAAATTGATTGTTATGAGAATGATCAGACCTGATAAAATTATTATTGCAGTATTTATATATTTATATTTATATTTAAAATGATTGCTCTTTTTTAACAATAATATCATGCATATTAATGATAATTAAAATTCTTTCTCATCAGATACGGGAATTCGTTAAGGATGGATTGGGAATTAAATTTGTAACTCCACCACCATTTGATATTTCCAAATCTTATATGGATTCAACTTATACAGTTCCACTAATTTTTATTCTATCACCTGGTTCCGATCCGATGGGAGCCTTGACCAATTTTGCTGATAGTATGGATTATCTATCGAAATTTTCTACTATCTCATTGGGTCAAGGACAGGGTCCAATAGCACAAAAATTAATTACCGAAGCTCAACGCGAAGGTTTATGGGTCTGCTTACAAAACTGTCACTTAGCTGTATCTTGGATGCCTATGCTTGACAAAATTTGTGAGAGTTTCAATCTGACAAATACTCATACTAAATTTCGTCTTTGGTTGACAAGTTATCCTTCCGATAAGTTTCCCATAACAGTTTTACAAAATGGTTTAAAAATGACGAATGAACCACCGACTGGTCTTCAACAAAATATTATGAAGTTAGTTATGATCTCTAAAAATGAACAAAAAAATCAAGTTAATCATTTATTTATTTCTAATTTTTAGATGTTATTTATCCGAAGCTGCCAAAGAACCAGATTTTTTCTATACGTCACCTCAAAAGAAAAGAAATTACTCAAAATTGTTATACGCTTTATGCTTCTTTCATGCACTCATTCAAGAACGTAGAAATTATGGACCTCAAGGATGGAATATTAAATACGGTACACATTGAAAATATTTTATTATTGATATCGAAAAAGTTTAATCGTGATTTTATTTACAGGCTTCGATGATTCTGATCTACAAATATCGGTGCAGCAGCTTCAATTTTATATCGACGATTACGAACAGGTTCCATTTAAAGCAATCATTTATCTTACGGGTGAATGCAACTACGGCGGAAGAGTTACAGATGAGAGAGATCGTAGATGTTTAAATACTATTTTAGATGACTTTTACAATCCTGATGTAATCACAAATATCAATTATTCATTCGCTGATATTGGTCCAGAATACATGTTACCTAAAAAGTAATTAAATGTATAAGATAACAGTACCCCGTGATGTTTAAATACTATTTGTATGTATAAACAATTGTTTTAGACACGAATATAAAGATTATATTGAACAAATAGAAGGAATTCCTGTTATTACACCGCCGGAAGTGTTCGGATTGCACATGAATGCAGGAATAACTCGCGATCTTGAAAGTTCCAAAAATTTTTTCGATTCTATGATGTTAATTCAAGGAACCGTCACTGTTGGTGACATTATGAAACAGGATGAATTATTGTTGCTTATGAAAGAAAATATTTATAGTAAATTACCAGATCTGTTTGACATAGAAGAAGCTCAAAAATTATATCCAACGATGTATATGGAATCTATGAACACCGTATTAATACAAGAAATGGAAAGATACAATATACTTTTAGCTGAAATGAGAAATTCATTGGTAATGTTAGAAAGAGCTATAAAAGGTCTTATAGTGATGACCGCAGCTTTGGAGGTATATTATCATTCCATAGAAGTTTCTTCCTATTATTTAATTATCCAACGGTGACATATTAAAAATATTTTTCGTTTTTATAGATTTTAGGCGCACATATAATTAATGATAAAGTTCCACCTTCCTGGATTAGAGCAAGTGCTTATCCAACATTAAAACCATTGTCCAGTTTTATCGACGATTTTTTAAAACGTTTAGATTTTTTTAAAACATGGTTAATAGAAGGAAAACCAAAGACTTTCTGGATATCCGGATTTTCATTCGTTCATGCATTCTTAACGGCTGCGGCACAAAATTTCGCGAGGAAATATAAAATACCGATTGATAAAATCAATTTTGATTTTCAAGTAATGTTTTCGTTTTTAAATTTGTCATAATGTTATTAAATTTATTATATAATATTTATTTTTTAGGTAATACCATCATACAAATTAGATGAATCTCCAATAGACGGAGTATATGTTTACGGTATGTATTTAGCTGGTGCAAGGTGGGATATGAAAAATATGTTACTTGCTGAAAGTTTTCCAAAAATACTTTGGGAATCTATGCCAATAATATGGTTCAAACCATCTGAAATGATTAATATAATTATTAGAGGACGATACGAATGTCCCTTATACATAACGTCTGCTCGGTTTGGAGTGCTAAAAACCACAGGTCATTCTACTAATTATGTATTATCTATACTTCTCGACACCAATAAGGCTGTCAGTCATTGGATTAAAAGAGGTCTTGCTTTATTGTGTCAGCTTGATAATTAAACATCTTCTATATTATTTAACATCGTAAGGAGAGAATTATATAATGAATAGATAGGATATATTGACGATGCTTTTTATTGTTCCATCATCTACAAGTGTCACTTTGCATTATTTGGCATATACGTGTTTTATTTTTATTGTTGTGATCTTTCGAGAACATGTTTCTTGAATATATATTTATATATATAAGGCAAAGCCTCTATTGGCTACTATATTTATAACACACATTACGATTGAATTTGAACTGGATTTTACATTGCATCCACATATATAAAGCTGATTGGATTACCATATTTGATAATCGAAGAGATACAATTCGTAAGTTTAGCCAATAAAGGTAAATTGTATTTGGAATGGATCAAGGTTCTGGTATTTTATTTATACAATTATAATTTTTTTGTATACGCTAAGGTATTTAAAAAACAGTTGTCACAATACTCTATTCTAAAAAATCCTCTATGTGATCTACAAGATTTACAATTTTCTTTACAAACTATATTTAATCTGCAAAAATGTATCACAGGCTATTGTTCGTGACTTAAACAAGTGTGGTTTATAAGGGCAACGTATATTTATATATATTTTTTAAATATTTCTTTCGTGAACAATTTATAAGAACTATTTAATAATCCCTCTATAATATTTACAAATAACATAATTAATCGCGTTAAATTATACTGATTATAATGATTACAAACTTATAACGATATAATTTTCTCTTTAAATAAAATACTAACGATAAGTAGTATTTGCTCTATTTTACTATGATCAATGCTTGTCTTTATTATATAATGTATTTATAGATTATCGAGTTTTTTGTTGTAAGTCATGTTGTCTGCAATACAGCAGCAATACTAAATCAATACTATAGTTTCTATGGGAGGAAAATATATTCATTTTCAATTACATTGAAAAGCATATGCATCTTTTATGCATCTTTTTAAATCATTTGTGTTTATATTTAATCACACTATTTACCTATGTCAATTTAATTAGATCTTTATATTGCTGTACTTTATAATTGAGTTACTTCGAATATACCGAAAATAAAACTTAATACAGATTCATATAATTTTTTCAAAATAATATTTAATTAGTCACGAATATATCAATATTCAAAATGATTAATAAATATTTCGGTGATTTAAATAACTCACATATAACGCTATGCGCTGCTTCATCAATTATATATATTAAATATTATTATTACTAATATCATTAAAATTAATACTACTGTGTGTCATATTTTGTATTAATATTTCGCAATTTTACTATACTACATTTATATCATTTTTGTCTATATTTACATAATTGACTAAAAAGCTTCTTTGTCCAACTTGCTGTATAAAAAAACTTTTTTCCCCTAATGTGCACTTACAAACGTTTATTAATAAAACATTTTACCAATAAATACAACTATTAATATCAACGAGAAAGGCAACAGTGCTTTAATTTGTGGAAAAATTTCATTATGCAGCAAGAAGCTGAATTAGAAAAAGAAAATCTTATTTAAAAATCTCACTTTTCAAATACAGTAGAATTTCGACTATTCGTATTTAGTCCAAATAAGAATATTATCTAACAATAAGACAATGTAACTAAATGTCTCGATGGAAAATTTTGTTAAATATAATTTATCATTAATTATAAATATAATGATACTTGAAATTTTCATTACTGACACTAAGTATTAAAATAATTTCTAAAATAATCACCGAATAATTAAAATTCTACTGTGTACCTATTCAGATAATACATATTTTTGTCTCACAGTCTAATTAAACGTTGCAAGATTGAACACAGTATTAATAGTAATCTCATATCAGTAAATTTTTATCTTGAGTATAAATTCTGTATAAATATGCCAAAAGCATTACACATTTGAGTATTCAATTTCGCATAAAACTCGAGCTAATAAAACATAAAAATCTCATAATTATTTTTTGGAGAAGTAATAACGATTTCTATAATATGATAAACTCAAATATTTTTGTCATGTATAAAATATTGACCACATAATTTTGGTAGGGCAATTTTTCATAAAAGTAAAAAATATACTTTTTTCTTTTTAAACTGTTTTCTTAATAATTGCTTTAGCAACATGATGGTAAAATAAAATAATAGAATTTTTTAATTGGTATTCCATTTGGATTTCTTTTCCAATTACTATATTTACACAATCATCATTATCATATTGCTGAATGTAATGTACTCACAGTTATGCTGTAACAATTTATAAAGCGATCAGCGTAGATTTGCAAGAACCCCATTTTTCTTGAAGTTTTTGACGCTCTTCAAGATGATGATCCGATAAATTTCTCGCTAATCCTACTTGTCCTGATTTTAATTTCCTCGGGTCTAAATTAGCTCCAAGTGTTTGTACACCTTTAGCAAATTTCGAAAAAGGTGATAAGATATCTTTGGCAGTAGCTGCAACTGGACTTGTGACATCTGTAATGCTACTTTTTATCGATTTCAGGGCCGATTCGCTTTGCGAGGAAGTAATATTTAATGTTAGATCTTGTTCAGATGTTGATCTCTGTTTATCTTGTAACTTATGAATTATTAACAAAGTATTATTCTTTAAGTTACTTGAATGTGCTTTGCTGTCTACTTTTCCTGTTGATTGACTTATATTTTTTGAAAGGCTTAATGAGGTCGGATGCATTAATCTGTCTTTCTCTTCGGTTAAAATATCCGCTACATTTTGAATAGTTATTTCTGGTGTCGTTGCTGTAGTTTTTTGTGGTGAAGCACTAAAAGAACTACCAGATTCACTTTGTGGCATTAGATAAAAATCAGATTTTTTAATATCAGAAGATAATATATTATCCTCATCTATATTTGCCTGAACTAAATAATTATCAGAATCACTATCATTTACTATATCAGTATCTTTAACGCCCATTATGATTCCAATTGACGGACTATAAGCTTCCATTAATTTTTTGTCATGAGAATAGTTCTTTGTTTGTTCAGTACGAATACGAGTCATTTGAATATTTTCATCTTCATCGCTACTGCTACTAGTATCGCCACGTTTCTTGTTAACATTTCCAGAAATGTCTCTATTACCAACAGTAAAAGTTGGTTTTAAAGATGTTATTGATTTTCTTGATCTTATACTTTTGGCTAAATCGATTGGTTTCTTTGTGCTAAAGCTATGGCCTAATTTATTAAGTTTACTGAATTGTTCCGACATATTACTCAGTGCTTTTGTACCTGCAAAATATAATAATTGATGAATTTATTTGATTAGATAATTATTTGTATTAATAATAGAAACAAACCTGCACTTTTGAGAGCTAATAGTTGTGTTTCAGATACATTTCTGGTCAATTCAGGAAAAGAGGAAATATCTAATAGTCCTGTAGAACCTTTAACATTAACTAATTTGCTCTTTCGTTTATCCAATGTTACATTCATCGCAATGGGTATTTCTGGTAAGCCAGCTATTTGCATAGCTACTGACATAGCTTCACAAATTGCTTTTAAGGATTCTATAATAGCAATATTTGTTTATTTTCAATAAATTATTATATTATTTTGTTATTAAAAAATATATTAAAATATGAAGTATTTTACCTATGCTTTCTTCAACAGTTTTTATTACAACAGCCATGTTGTTAAAAAATCTTAAGTTTGTACTGCGGAACATATGAAAGTAACCATACTCCGTACCCATCTTATAGCTAATTCTAATACAATGATAATGTTTATTTTTAAAAATAGAAACTGTACTTTCTGGTTGGCCAAATTCAATAAGGATTACATCAGAAAGTGGAACTCTTTGGTAGTTTGTAACTTTATCAATTTGGTCGTCATAATCTGCTACATAATAACTATCTCGAGTTAATATAAGAATAGTATCCATTTCGGTTTCAGTAGGATCCCCAGTTCTAAAAATAATCGATAAAGCAAATATAATGTTAATAAAAGAAATATATAAATAATTTTGTGAAAAAAACAAAAAATTTGATATATACATAGGATCAGCGTCAATAAGTCCCCAACTCCCAAGAATAACTTCAGGATCAGGTATCAATAATTTTTTACAATCCTCAATTAATAATTTAACATGAACTGCTGTAGCAGCATTATCTTCTTCTTCTGTACGTTCTTGAAATACTTCTTCGCTTATTGCATTTCCTAACATCATATCAATTGTAGCTTGCCTATAGACATCTTTGAAGCGATTAAGATAATATCTGAAATCATAATATAATTTAAAAAAAAAAAAAAATTATAATCGTTACAATAATACTTTCAAACGTAATTTATGATAAAAATTATTGCCATAGGAATAGAAAGATTTCAAATGTTTCAAGGTTTTTTTTATGTTAAAGATAGATATGTCATTTATTAATAATAACTGCCAAATCTAATATTTGCTATAAATGCAAGATTAATCACTAATTTTCATGCGGTTTAAGATCCATTATCCACGATGAAACTATGTTTAGCATAACTACAATTATTCATAAAATTCAATTAAATGTAAAATATAAATTGTAGTGTAATGAAATTATTTCTTAAACACATTTTTCACAAACTTTTCGTTTCGACAGAAAACGAACCTTGCTAAATTATACATAGCAGTGGCATAAAGAAATTCAGGATGTGTAGCAAGTTGAAGCTCTATATTTGGTGGTTTCGTAGGAATAAGTTCAAGGCAGCAGTTATCAAGGATGTCTAAATAATGTGACCAATCGTAATTCAGTTGATCAACGTTGATTATATTTCCTAGCAAAGTGTCTATCGCTGCCTGGCGTAAGTCGTCCATAAAGTGTTGTTGAAAATATCTATTGGAAAATTAAAGGATGTCAGGGATCTACAAAGCACGAAATTATAAATGTCTAACTCAATCTTGACTGTGGTACTTGATGTGGTAAAAATATCTTATCACCAATCCATAATATCTAATAAACTGAAAATTTGGATACAAAAGATAATTTATGATATAATTTTGAAACGGCAGCTGATAGGATAAAAAAAAAGAAATGAAAATGAATGGTTTTAAATATATGAAAAGTTCATAGCTTTACCTATTAGCAGAATTCATGCCATCTTTCATTAATCCAGTGAATTTTCTTTCTCCCGTTCTCGTATAATCTCCCTGAAAAATATAATTAAGTAGTATATACATAATTAATGCAAATTCTAATTTCATTTTCTAGTGGACAATAGTAAATTAATAGAATGAATTAGAAACCTTTAAAGCATTTGTCCCAGCATACTGTTTACTAATAATGTCACCATTATTTGCCCAAAGTAATTGGAATGTTTGTCTAATGTTTGTAGGTAAAGTTCCATCAGGTGGTATCAAGCCAAGTTTTGAAAATTGCATTTCCATTACAGCTTTGCCAATAGCTGTTTGCACGACATTAGTTCTATCTAAACAATCGATGCAGTTTACACGAAATATTCCTTTCTGCATGCATATTGTACCTTCTTTATCACGCCAACAATAACTCATATTTGTTAATACTGTATCAAGTGCATTAATCAGGATAGAAACATTTTCAAAATGCATACCACGGCTGTGTATTAAATAAAAATTATGTAAATATAATAATTAATATAACACGTTTAAGAATTTAGGAATATTTAAACTTACCAATATTCGTGAAAATCAAAACTTGTATACGTAATATCAGGATGATTGTACTTAAGAACATGATTGCTATAAGCCTCCCAAATAATCTTCTCTTTACCAGTTTGTTCAACTAAATTAACAATACATATTGGACCATATAAATCAAGTTCTTCACCAAAATGTTTTTCAAATGTAACTTGTGTTTCTGCTTCATCTAAAGTATTATTACAAGATTATTATTTTATATTACATGATCATATATATATATACAAATTTATTAAATTTCTAAATAATTTCGTAAAGTATTTTACGGTTCTTAACTTTTAAAATATACACACTTTACCTTTATCTATTCGTGGTGGTGGTTTATATTTATATCCAGGTTGAGACCAATAAACTGGTACACTACCTCGAACTTGTACAAATGATACCTGATGATCGTGGTACCAAACCAATTGCTCGGTTTCAACGTAATTGGCACATTTACCTTCCTCGTCAACACCACGTCTCTTATACCTTTATTATAATCAATATTAGATTCTTAATTTTATTATGATAAAAAGTCAGAATAATAATGATAAAAAATTACCTAGTGCCAGCACGGAATCTACTCCTCCTTGATATAATAGCTAAATTAAATATTTCATGCTGCGGTTGATCATAGAAGCCTACTTCAACTTTACATTTTTCTATTTGAATATATCCTTGAATAACTGGTAATATCCAGCAGTCTGCTTTGTCTGTCTAAAAATATAATATTATTTCCAGTAATAGTTAACTTAGAACATCTTATATTAAAATATGAAAAAATGTTGATTGTATTAACTTTTAAATTAATTATATCTTGTAACATATGTTTATTCCAAAAAAATCTATCATCTACTCGTTGCCACAAAGGTCTACATTGATTGTTTTTAGTTTCTTCTGCTTCAGCTACGCATAATCGTTGAAGACTATTAGTAATATCTCCAGTTTCACAATAAAAAAAAGAATCGGTCTCTGTAAATATTTTATTTAATTCTTCTAAGATTCTTTTTTCAAATTTTTCTTTATCTTTAACTCCGCTTCGTTTGTTCACCGTAGACTTGACCTGGTAACGGAAAGAAGAAATTTAGAAATTGCATGTGATATGCAATATATTAGAATTATTTAATCGTTCTCTCTATTATTACAGCTATGTTTATACCTGCGATGTTGCAAGAGCGGCAGCTTGCTGAGTAGTATTTTTAATAGTATTTGTGGCACTTTTAATAGTGCCCCATGTTTTAGCGAATGCAGCTTTCTGTGGCACATCAAATAACCCGCTAACTCCCTTTTTCTTTGGTAAATGTTGATGTTTCTTACATGGAAGTAATCCTATCTCCGTGTTATCTGTCCCAATATGCAAGAAAGCGATTGATTTAATTCTGTGTACTATATGACCTCCATATAATTCTCCGGCTTCTGAAACTTCTTTTATAAGCATCAAGCGTGGTTCTAATACTGATGGCTGCTCTATTTTTCCTACTATTCCATAAAACATTCCAAGACATTCTAAATCTTTTGGAGATGCCCATTCCCAATCTGTATATAAAATAAGATATACATAATTATACAATTATTTATATCGATCAAATTATTAATTCTAAAGTTAGGGTTAATTTATTTTTTGTACATTATATTAATTTATATTTAATAATATATTTACATTATTTAACATAGCAATAACTTAATTGCAAATGTTATAAGATTACGTTCATTATAATATTATTTATATCATAAATAATTCATGTAAAGTATAAAAATGACTTTGATCGATTAAAGTGTACACAAAGAAACAAAGAAACGTCAAATTTTGCGACTCGTTGTATTGTCAACGTATAAGCTTAGATTTTTTAAATTTAAGATTATCCAAACAATACGAATATTTAATATTAATATACTTGACTATTTTACTACGCGGACATTTGATTTTTAATATTCGTTAGAATAAAATTAGGTGGGGTAAAGGTGTGAATTTTGACAGGAATAAAAGTATACATATTTTATTTAATATTTACCAGATTTAGCAGAAAATTGGCCCGTAATTTTGTCGCACCACAAACTGTGCCTTTCCTTAACGAAAATAAAATGTGTGTCAGTGCGAAAGAGTTCCATTTTTCAGTCTTTTAAACGACTGATACTTTTTACGAAGCATTTGTGACGTTCCTTCTGTTAGACAAAAAATATGCCTACTGATGACAGCTCGCCATCTTTTTAACTCATCCCACATCAGTTAACCATCAATGTTACTTTCGCAATTTTCATGTTTTAACGAAACTCTCTCTCTCTCTCTCTATGACAATTCAAGTTTTTTTTTCTTCTATTCATAACAGATCGAATACTAGTCGCGCTTCCAGATCTTACATCGTACTAGTTAATTTATTGATAGAATTCCAACTGACCAATAGAAACGTAGATTTGTCGAACATTTGCTTATACGCGTGTCATTTATAGAATCGACTAAATTACGATATACATATACGCTTACTATAATTGTTTTTACTTCTAAGATTCTAGATAAGTGTATAATTTATGTATATACTTTATTATATATATATACAATTTTATTTGTTTTTAAATGATATATATATTAATTATTATATTATTATATTCTTTCTTTTATACGGATTTAAAGCAATTTTTTAACACTTTTCCACAGAAGCTGTTTTACTACTTGTAAGTCAACTTGCTGTCAACCAAGAACTAACCATATCAATCATTGTTTAACTTTAGTAATTGAACAGAAACTAGATTTTTCAATGAAACGAGGCTGTTGACTTATTATATTACTATTATGAGCTAATAGGAAGAATGAATTAATAATATTTGTAATTTTCTGAATAAGATTTTATTTGTTAATACTTGACGCGTATTTATTTAGTACCTAGTGCATATATAATGCATAAGTACACGTTATACATCGGAACATGTGAAAATATATATAGTTTTAATAATCCAAGCATGCATTTATGCGAACTGAAACTTTTCCATAATACGCAGAAAAGAATTCTAATTCAGCACAATTATGACATTTAATTAGGCTTGGTCTCTCACATAGATTTTTTACTAAACAGACTTTTAACAAGACATACATTTAGCATACTGTCTTTTCTCCTTATATTTCCTTTCTTACGGTTTTCGATACAAGTGAATTCTCCTTCTTTTTCTCCATCAGGTTTCAATGAAATGTAAAATCTGATACAAATAAATGAAAATAAATGAAGATATTTATTCATCATCGCTCTTCTCTCCTCTTCTATCGTGCGGTTTTTTTGCTTTATATTCTTCCCATTTTCTATGATTTAAGGTCTGAAAATCATCTACCTTTGCTATTAATTCTAAATATTTAGATAGTTTTAATAGTTCTCTATCTTTGTTCCTAGTTGTATGCGCATGTCTGAAAGGTCTTATTCGCAATCCTGATTGAGGATTCATGATGAAATTTCTTCTTATATCATCGAACATTATTGTATTCTTCGCTGAAAATTGTTTATATTTTCCCCAAATAATGCCTAGGGGTTTAACACCTACTACTCCATATTTTGGTGTGTGAACAGATATCATGGCAAGAGAATCTAGATGAAATGCTATTTTGTAATTTGGATGATTCGATACACCTAACAGTTTCATCTTCTCGTTAATCCATTTCATGCTGGTTGCTGACCAAATGACTATATCATAATTCTTGTAAGCACACGTTAAAAATTCATGAAGATATGGGCGCATTAATTCAGCTCCGCTTTCTGCTGTTGATCTATGATCGAAAAGTGTGTAGTCTATGTCAAGTACAAGAAGTTTCTTGCCTTCCCTAAGAGGATTCAATTCTGTGATGGTATAATGATCAATTCTCTTTTGTATTTTAAACAAATATACTTCGGCTTTTTCTATTTCTACTTCTTCTTCCTCTATGTCTAGATCGTTTACTACGTCTGGCATATTTTCTGGAGCTCGACTCACTTCCGCTATGTCCTCTTCGCGAGAACCCATTAACATTAATTTAAAACCTGGTTTTAATCTTAGCTTTCCTATAATGTCATCATCTTGCGCTGCTTTGCCTGGTAAATACAAAGTTTCTATAGACCTTTGTGTGTTGAAACATTTAAAAATATATTAAGAGATTAATTTTGTCAACAATTAACAAACAATTAAACTAAATGAATTTATTTAATAATTTTACAAAAAACGAATAACAATTGACAAATAAATAAATACAAATCAAAGGACATAAAATTTATAGATTTAAAGAATACAACTAAAAAATATATAATAGAACATTATAAATTTTAAACATTGAATGTCATTTAAGTAGACTCATAGGTCTGAAAAAACAGTTCAAAACATAACCTTTGAATTTGAGGTTCAACAATTTTTGACGCTCTGGACGGACGCCTGTTTCTTTGTGTATACGATCTTTCATTGTAAGGACCGTGTCAGATTCCAAGATATCAAGGATCTCGTACTCTTTTCCGCTCCATTTTACTATGATTTTTATTGCATTCTCCATTGTTGCTTCCTCTAACAAAAGATATAATGCAAATACAAATACAAAACCATATACTGATAACTCCTATCTGACAGGGTAAACAGATAGTAAAAAAATCGTAAGGGTGAGTCGATGCCTTTATTCAGATTGAGGAGCATTTTGCTATTGCGTAGCAGCGACGTTATTTCATTGGTCGATTCTTCAAAATTCATTTTTAAAATATTAACTTTATTGTCATCAATTATTTCATATTTTAAAAGAAAAAATCATTCAGTTAGAATATTTTAATCTCTAGAATTAATTATTATATTTATTACAATACAAGATATAATAATTAAATGGAGTCCTGAAATACGTCATTTTCATCTCGACCAATCAGCATTAGTCTTTGTTCTACTGAAATGATTTCTTTCGAGCCGACTTCACGGATTCGACAATTACGTTGTTGATTTAAATTTATTTATGGTAAAAAATGAATAATTTTCGAAAATTATTTTCATTAAAATCTATTTTTCTTACATAATAATAAATCATATTATGCAATTGCATTTGTTAGGTAGAACGTATTTTCTGTACAAATAACTATACAATTTTGCAGTAAGTTCCTTGAGACGTCGCTAGAATGCGCTAGTATGATCTCGCGATTGTTCATCTTTTTAATATTTTGAATATTATTTTTAGTTTGTATTTCAAAAGTGTGTGTTTTACTTTTTCAACAATCCAAAAAAGTTATGAAAATATTGCAACATATCATCACCATCGCAATATGGTATAATTTAAATACAAGTATTATTTTTATATAGTTATTGTATCACTATAATATTTGATTATAATTTAATTTGATCAAATATTTTTATATATAGACAAATTATTAATAATTTTGCTTAAGGGTATAATCATTATTTTGCATAAATAATTTATGAACGGATTTGAATCGCGTTAACGACGTAAAATTTATTTAACAAAACTTCTTTTATAATTAGTATTACGATGCAAAATTATGAAAGGACATGATGGAAAAGATGCGTCTTATAATTTTAGTTGGTTCGTTTCTTTGACGCTGTATATAAATACACATAAAATCATTTTTTTTTATCAAAGTCCAAAAATTATCAAAGAGATTAAGTAAAAAGCGGAATTATAATATAAATTCTTTTTGCAACGAACGTGAAGTTTCTACTTCGAGAATTAAGTTCATTTCATATTTTTAATCATACAAATTAAAAAAAAACAAAAATTAAAAAAAGAAATTAAAATCCTAATGTCATTTTACATATATCATTTTGTTTCCTTTCTTTTCAGGTATTCCATTAAAAAAGTGCTTTTCCAGCTAGACATATCCACTCATGTTCGAATTAGTAACACCTCTCACGTTTGAGTACACACGAGTATGCTAATAATATACTAGTGCATTTTTAATACGACTAGTAATGCAGACGAGTGCATCTAAAGTAATTATGTTAGTTATTAGTGTACGCAGCTAGCTGTATGACTCCTGGATAAAAAAAAGGTATGATATAACGTTATTACAACAGAAATTTTTATTGTAAGTCCAATGTTTTGCGTTTGATCAAAAATTTCACCTTATACAAAAAGAATACTTTAATAATCCATTAATATTATATTATTTCAGATATTTTTATTTTATCTATTAACAAATTGCACGCGAAAATTTGCAATAATTTGAAATAATAATTTAAAGGTAGTTCCGTTTTTTTTATATAGTACAGATATCTAGATAAATATAAAGCCAAAGTATTATTTTGTTTAACATATTGTCGATTTGATCCAATCGATCGGATCTCTGTAAAGATTTACGCTCGATCGAGCAAACGCAGTTTGACGATTCGAATACTGTTCGGCCAAACCTACCCGAATTGGCATTCCGCAAAGTTTTCAATCTTGGCATTTAGAAGTACTGATCAGAAGAGAGAGTTTCCTTATGGACGTGGTTACTTCCGCTCGAAGAGATCACGAGATTCAGCATCTGCGAATCGGTTCGCTAGTTTTCTTACCAATATCATGATCTCTTTTTTACAAATATTTTAACTATAATAGATACTCTCTCTATCTTTAGATCAAATAATTTTGTTCTCTTCGGTCTTCTGATTCGTAGAATTTGTATTAGATTTTGTTGGTCCTAGTTCATTAGTATACCGTGTAGTTAAACTTTTCTGGGTTTCTTTGAAAAAAAAAGTTAGATATGATTGCTCAAAGTTAAGTTAGGACAAAAGGGCATTGTTAAAAGATCAATTATTAGAGAACTTTGTAAGTGACGTTTAAAATATCGTTGCGGGGCTATCATCGTAGGAATACCTTTGAAACATTTGCTCCTGTTCTTTTTAAATGAAAATTCGATCGCATCATGTCAGACGTATCAATCGAATCAAGCAAGCAGATTTGAATCAATCGACTAGAAATAATCGATCTCTAAAGCTATTTCATTGCACGACAACGAGCTCTTCTCTTGTTCGGACACGTTATTTTCCTCTTCTTTTTCCTTCTCCCTTTCTCTCTTTTCCCTTCCTTTTCTATCTCACCTTTTGATTTCTTTGTGAAAACAAAATACTGCTCTTATACAAAGAGACCGACGGACACGTCGCGATGACGAAAGAGATACGAGGAAAGGACAAAGTGTGGTCAGGGAATGCTTTCACCTGCAGGATATCCTGTGATTGATGTTACTATTTGAGTATCCTATACTATTCGATTCGTTAACTTCCACGTGAATACGTTTTGCAAAACTTTAGAATATGATAGAATTCCTGAATTAATAATAACTAACTAAGAATTAAAGAGTAATTCCGATTATTTGGGCTATAAGATTACGTTTCTTTGAAAATTTCTTTTTCGGAAGATAAAGAAAATACACAAAAGTGAATTTGACTATTATTTTTATTTGTGATCTTTATAAAAAAATAAATATATATTATTATTGAAAAATATTAGTCGACACTTTAATGAGAAATTTTTTTATCATTGTGCACATTAAAATATATGATCAATAATAATTAATTTTTATAACTTTATTCTTTTTTTTTTTCATGGTAAAGGAGTATTGTTTCTTTATCTTTTATATATCATCTATCTTTATTTTCTTTCAATCAATTATTTTCAAATCCATTTATTGGAAATCTTTTGTTTCCGCGTTTGTTTGGATAATCGACGATTTTTACCTACCATAAAATAAGATAAAAGTTAAAATAAATTATTAACAAATATTGATTGTGTGTGTACAGATTGATATATTCATTTAATATCTGTCATTCTTTTTCGTCGATAAAAGATACAGAAGAAATTCATTGTGCCCTATTCTTAAATTAAACTTTACCGTTATGTTGTAAATATACTTTTATTTAAATACGACATATAAAGAAAAATCTTAAATAACAATGACATATTTAGAAATTTTCTGTGAATTAATTTTTATAGAATGTAGAAGTCATTGATAATCCCGAGAACTAATTTATGCAAAACTTTACACTAAAGCTCGTTAATTCTATTATTAAATAAATTCTCGAATAAATGATATATAATAAATCAAAAATTAATCTCAAAATAAACACGAGACCGTCTTCGATTATTACATTAATTGGATATAAAGATAATACAAAATAATAATAAAATGAACTGTGAAATGAATAATTAAAATAGATTCTTAAAATAAACTTCCTCCCCTTATCCATTACACACACGATTAAAAAACCAAATAAATTACAATCAAAAGAACGGATTAATCAACGTAATCAATAAAATATCTGTAATCCAATAGCAAATATACTGTTAAAATTGTGATAAAAAAGATAATGACAAGAAAAATGATAAAATAAAAGAAAATTCTTTGAAATGGGATGCTGATGTCCAAGCAAATTGAAAGGGTGACTATTCGATCATATATATATATATATAAGGTGTATATCCAAGTTGGTCGCGCATGTACGGAAAGGGTTGAAGGGAAGGAAGGATCGCGCGCGCGACGCCGCGGATAGGAGTAGAGAGGTGGGGAAGGAGGAAGAGGAGGAAGAAGTAGAGGAAGAGGTGGAGGAAGAAGAGGAGGAGGAAGAGGAGGAGCGACGAAGAGGAGAGGCGCGTCACGTCGCTACTGCCGCAGCACCGTAACGTGCAAAGTCAGTTCGACGGCGGCGCCGCATCGGACGACGTATACGCTCGAGAGGACTCTCTGTGTGCACGGCTTTCTATTATATATACCTCTATATATATATACATATATATGTACTAATTATATATTTTTATATATAATATATATATATATATATATAGAGAGAGAGATACTAANGGACTTGACAATGCCAGTAGAACGACGATCTATGATGAAACATGTGAAATACACACTGTATCTATGCATTTATGATACGTGTATATGTATATATAATATATACATTTATATATATATTAAACAACAACAAGAAGAAAAAAAGAGCTCCGAAGATAAAAAAAAAAAAAAAGAGTTGAAAACAAATAATACAAAAATAGGAGGAAAAAATAACTACAGAAAGAGAAACACCTTTCCCCCGTTTCTCTTGTCATCGCTCTTTCTTTCTCTCTCACTCTCTTTCTCTATCTACCTCTATCTCTTTCTCTTTCTTTCTTTCGATTTTACGCGCTTTATCACTCTCTATATCTTTCTCTGTTTATATATATATATTTATATATATTTCTTTCTCTTCTTCTTAAAAACTGTCATCATCAACAAGGTGCGCGTTTTTGGAAAGAAAATTTTCCAATAGGAGAGAATCGATCGAGAGATCTCGATCTAATTGTTTCTCTCTCTCTCTCTCTCTCTTTCTATCTTTCTCTTTATATTTTTCTGTCCGTTTATCATTTAAGTTAACGTTGATTTCTTTTTCTTTATCGTTCTGTCGCACTTTTCTAGAAAATCACGATTGAGATAGTTATAGCTTGACAGAAAACCGAAAAGAGAGACACTTTATCATATAATACGTATTTGGAAATAAAGAAGAAAGAAGAAAAAATTAAGGAAGAGAGTAAAATATAAATAAGAAGAGGAAAGAAGAAGAAGAAGAAGAAGTGGGAAAGGTGGAGAAGAAAAGGAAAAATAAATAAAACTTGTTTTTCTTTCCGAGAGAGACTAGAGGAATCATCTAAATAGTTATAAAAGGAGAAGAACGATCAAAGTACCGTTCAGTATTTATTCACCTCTGTCGCGTGCAAGATCCAGCAGTGCCTTCCTAGTTTTCCTCATAAATATATATATATATATATACTTCTCTTTTAAAACGCGCGTATCATCACGTTTATTACGAACGGTGAATTTTTGTCCTTGTTGGTGGAGAGATCCTCGATAAATGACCATTCCTGAGTGAGATGAAAATTTAAATAAGGAAGAAAAAAAAGATTAAGAAGAAGGAAACCTCTGACGACAACCAACCCCCTTTGGACGTCTTCCGCGAAGAAAACAAAAAGAGAAGGCTAATTTTTGTCGTGCTCGCAAGGATTCTTCCTGTTAGTGGTCTCTCTCTATTTATTTTATTCACTTACATACACACACGCACACGTTCTTTCTCTTTCTTGCCCTCTCTCTCTCTCTCTTTCTTTCTCTCTCTTTCTCTTACGAAAGCAGATCACAGGAACAACAACTATGTCTTCGTCTTCGAGGATCTTCCCGCCGATTCTCATCGCAACCCTCGTTCTCTGCGTTGGTGAGTACAAAATTCAATTATTTTCCTTTTTTAAATTCATTCCCTCTCGTTGATGATCGATTTTGTAATAATTAATTATTGTTCAATTCTCTTTTCCCTTTATCTTATAATTATAAATAATAATTCAACCACAGTCGTGTGTCGGATGATTTTTTCTATTTTTTGTGTTATTGTTCTCTAATTATTTTTTTTCTTATCGAAATAAACGAATTCATTTAAATACGATTTTTCTCTTATCTTAATTGTAAATAATAATTCTCAATCAGTCGTCGGATGACTTTTTTCTATTTCTTTTTTTTGTCTCTAATTCTTTTTTCTTATCGAAATAAACGAATGCATTGAGAAATACGATCATTTAATATTTCTTATTAGATGGCATTTTCGATTCTATTTTTTTTTTTCTTCTCGAGTTGAATCGATGATAGAAAAGCAATTGAGAAATGTTCGGAATAATTATCGTAAGTGGAAGGTATGGGAATGGAGACGAGCGCGGTGATGCGCGAAATGAGTTTAAATTGTCGAAAGTAAGAGAGATAGAAAAGAGACCATCTATAGGTGTTGAATAATTTTTAAATTATATTGAATAACACGGATAGAGAATTTTCTTAATCAGGATTAATCAATATTGAATTAGAGATAAGTGAAGAAAGAAGAGGAAAAATAATTGTTAATATTTTAACATATATATATACATATATCTATTCTTAATCTATTATATAAAAAAACATTATTTACCAATGAATAATTTCTACGATCATTTAATATTTCGGGATGATTGACGTGCGCTGTGCATTTGGACGTATTTAAAGTAAACAAAGTGGTATACTAGGATAACATCAATTAGATATAAAGGCATGAAATTATGTATGGGTTAACGAACAACGAGCCTTTCCTAGGTTGTCGACTAATAACGAGCGAAGGTTTGATGCGAGCATGTAAACATCAGGGAGTTTCTAATTAAGTTTCCCTTGACATCCAATTAACGAGGAACCATCGTGCGATACCTTCGATCTGAGACGACCGTTCTCTTTATCTTTTGTCGATGGTCCTTTTCTTTCTTTTTTTTTTTTCTTTTTCTCCACCAAAAGCTTGGACTTTGTCCGATCGTTGATTCGTTCGTACGTTCTTTATCAAATTTGCAAACTGAAACGTCCATCTCGTAGCATCGTTGGCTCGTCCTCGTCACCGTGAAAATTAGATTTCGTGATGGATGGATGGATGGATATCGGGTGAAAACGTAGGGATCGTATGAGATAGAAATTGAAAAGGTAAATCTATCCGTAGAAACGTTTGCGTCATGTGTCCTATTATATTTTTTCACCCTCTCTCTCTTTCTCTATTTTTCTATTTTTTTAATTTTGTTTTCATTATTAGAAACGAAAGCGAGAAAGCGTGAAATTTTTTATGATGAAAACTAGTCTGAATATGGAAATCTGGTCGTGTCGCAGCGTGCGTGAAGTGTTGCTATACGTATGTGGTGGGTGTGCATGGGTACGTGTTTTATTTGTCCTTCTTTTTACCGAAATAGGATAGAAAAGATTTGCATAATAGAATTAAAGTGCCATAAAAAAAAACGCACGAATGTGTACACATCATCCTACGAAATGGAATCTGTTTTTATTTTCGCGTATATATATATAATATAAAACACAAATATATATATGTGTATACGAATTGTGTGTGAAAGGTATGCGACAACGGTAGATGGGGGAATGATGGGGATGTGGTGGAGAAAAATTGAGGAAAAATTGCGATATAGACGCGAGAGAAATGAACAAAAAAAAAAATAAAATAAAAAAAAACTATAGCTTTGGGAAGGATTACCGTTAGAACGAGAAAACTTTTCGTAAGAATAGCGCCGAATAGTATCGGTTAAAAAAGAAGAAGGGGGAAGGGAGAGAGAATTTGTAAGAAAGAATGAATGCTCTAGATGCGACTAGCATAGAAGAAAGTTTGATGAAAATTTGTGATCGTAATGCGGTTTCTTGTACTATCACGAAACTTTGCTTGTCTAATTCTTTTCCCTTTCTCTCTCTCTCTCTCTCTCATCTTTTCATCTTTTTTTTCTTTTTATTTTTTTTTTAGAAGATACGAATCAGCATTCTTCGAATAATACGAAAAGTTTGGAATAATGGGAAAGATCCGTCTCAACTAGAATATAATTAAATGTCTTGACGCATTTTAGAAAATTCCAAATTATTCGTACTCTTGTTATCTATTTGAAGTATAATTATTAACGTTTTAAGAACGTTTATCCGGTAAAAGTATTTATTTTAAAAAAAAAAATGTTATACCATGAAATAGAGTACGGCATCGAAATCTCGTTCTTTATTTAACGATTTTCTCTCTCTTTCTCTAATTTTCCTCTTTCGTAGATAATACGACCTAATTTACTACTTTCATGAACGACGATTATCGTAAGTAATCTCCTTGATCGTATTCAACGATAAATCATTTTTCTCTACCCCTATCTTTTTTATTCGCAATATAAAGAGAATATTAGACGGTGGTCTAAATGTTTATTTATTATCTTTTTTCTTCTTTCCTCTCTTTTTCTCCCTTCCTCTATTTCTGTTTTTCTTTTTTTTCATTAAAAAAAGTATGCTTATGAAATTATAAAACTCGTTTACCGTTATATCGAACACCCATGTGGCCGGTTCGTTCTCTTTAGCGGAGTTAATGGCTTTTACGCGCTATAATCGATTGCAACAACCTATCTTTTTTACCCACTTCTCTCTCTCTCTCTCTTTCTCTTTCTCTCTTTCTTTTTCTCCCTACCTTGCATTATCGATCTTGCGCGTTTTTATATACCTCTATATAGTACTACTTCTTTGCCCTTATTGTCCTACCATAAAAAGAGGGAGGCGTCAAAGCGTGACGTTAAGGAGAACGTCTCCAACGATTTATCCCTTTCTTCTTCCTTAAACGTCCGTTTTATCGTTCTCCTTCAACAATGGACAATACGAACCTGAAACCTTAGCTCGCGTTACTATTGACTTTACGGGTAATGAATCTCTTTGTTCGTAGTCCGTGTGATTCATCGAAAAATCATATGCTAAAAGAGCTTCAACCTCTCTCTCTTTCTTTCTCTCTCTCTCTCTCGATGTACTCTTTCCGAACTGCTTTATGTGTATTGCCCCGTACAATGTGCCTGTTTTATCGCTAATATTTTTCTTCACATGAAGGCAATCAGGTAATGGAAGTTTGTGAAAGGATGCCACGTTTCTGCGCGATGCCCTTTCCGCACTTCCTTCCTATGTCCACACTTTTCTCCTTCTCTAGGTCACTCTTTTTCCCTTCCTCTTTATGGCACTATGAATATGAAGCTATCATGATCTTCTCTCTTCTTTTCCTCCTCTTTTTCTTTCTTTCTTTCTCTCTCTCTCTTTCTTTCTTTTTTTTCTGAAAATTCTAATCCTAACGTAGTGCCACTTCTCACACTGAAATTATTCATTCATAAGAAAAACGATATAAGATCGTTCTGTCAGTTACCTGTATAATACTTTTTACTTTTTAAGTATCTTTATATAGAGATAAAGTTTCATTAGTGTCTTATATTTTAAATAGAATGTTGAATGTATTCAAAAAGATCCCTGTGATCGATAAGAAGTTGACGTAACGTGTTTCAATTAGTTATTAATTTATGAAAAGATTTAATGATTATATTTTACATGATACTCGTACGATATCGGGTATATGAATAATTCCGACATCTCATTATAATATTTGCATACGTGTACCCATGTTATACGAAGGATTAGATATCACATCTCTGTCGTGTTGAAATGAAATTATTCGTATTTGTATTAAAAAATATTCTAACGGAATTTGTAAAATATTTAAATGATATTAATTTGATTACAATTTGATTATAAATTCTTCGATAAACGTTGATCCATGGTTTGAGAGAAATTAAATAATGAAAAGAAAGAAAATAAATAAAGTAAGGAGGGATGGGATTCTGAAGGAGAATAAAAATTTGCCGCTTTTTATAATGGCTCGTTAACAAATTGAAGAGGAAGGAATATTTTCTACTATTATTTAATAAGCTTTCTAATGAACAATCTTTAATTATTGTATAATAGATTTTATTGAGATAGTTGTCTGTTCGAGAAAGATAAAAAGATCTTTGATGTATAGTAATCGAGTTGTTGTTGATTATATGGATTCGGTGTTGGATGTAATCGGTCCGACGAAAATTAGGATATTATAATTTATGGCTTTCTGTTCGTATATCTATCGGCAACGATATATCATTTGAATCTGGACGATAAGCAGCTGCCCCCCAATCTAACTTGGCGCACGTGGTTAACGTTCCTCGTATCCACCAACTTGCGTATTCTCCGGTAATATATAATACACATATACGATTGCGTTTGTATATATATGTATATATACGATATATGTTCTATTGTTGGTAAGCGAGTATGCATGCTTGTGAGTTAGTATATGTCGATAGAATGGATGATTACGTGCATATGTGTATGAAATATAGTCAATATATATATATATATATATATATACATATACACGTATCATAAATGCATAGATACAGTGTGTATTTCACATGTTTCATCATAGATCGTCGTTCTACTGGCATTGTCAAGTCCAATTGAACGCAATGGCTCTTGTTTGAAAGTTATCATCAAATCAGTTTCATCATGAAATGATAGACACAGTGTTAGATGAATATTATTAACATCATCTCGTTGAAACATGATGATAATACAAATTATTGTTAATAAACCAGCAAAGCTCGAACGATCGTTCCTCCAAATATTTGCATTTTTTGGGAGGGGAGAAATTTTGTACGATTTTAGTTTTCACAATTTTCGTTAATTCCGATAAAACAAAATTCGAAGTTCTAACGATTGTGTTAGTAGTGTAAAATTCTCAATCGAAAAAGATTTAGGAAGATGGGTAGATGGATAGAATTGTTCTTCATGTTTGTTTTTCGAAGATCACGAATCAACATTATTTTTCATATTGGAAGAAGCTTTACCGATGAATCATACGTTCATTGAAGCATACAAACAGAATGTGTGATAGTTAGAACCAGTTTACTTTTATCGAATGATAAAATTCTATCTTATATGTTTTATGTAAAAAGCGTGAAACTCTCTATATCAGCGAGATGTCAAAACTTATTAGAACAAATGATAGGAGTATTGGGATTTGTTTGGTAAACACGAACGCGATCTTCGGGGATTTGGGAAATATATACATATATGTAAAAAAATGACCACTACGAAAATTTCTTACCATATGAATATATGTATGTATATGCCACATCTATATATTGTATATATATATTGTATAAGGTACTTCATTTTGATCGTGGATTGCATGAAAAAGTAGGAAGATATATGGAACTATGAATTCGAATTTTTCACGATATTATTTCTCGAAAGAATATCCTCTATGTTTATCAAAAAAATCGTTAATATTTATGGCAATCTGAGTTATTGCTCGTCAAACAAATTCAGATTTGACAAAAGCATGCTTCTTTTATACTTTTCTTGTCACGCTTCTTACTTTTCCCTTAAAACGTCTCTTTTAAATGTTACCACGATTAGTAAGACTTTTTTCATAATACGATATTGCATTGCAAGGTAACAAAAAAACTTGAAATTATGGATTAGAAAATGTCTTTTTCTTTTTTCTTTTTTTTTCAATATCTCAAGAGAACATCTTTTGACGTGTCTTCTTAGTCGGAGAAAATCATGTTACGAATTGTTTTTGATATCAGTACCTGTACCCCCGCCCCTCCACGTTGGATACTTTCAGCGGTGACAAAGTGAACGTAGTAACACTTTTTCACTTTTCTTTTTTTTTTTTCGTACGCGTAACGGCGCCATAATAAAGTGAGAGAGAGAGAGAGAGAGAGAGAGAGAGAGAGAGAGAGAGAGAGAGAGAGAGAACCATTCCACTTTTCTCTTAGATAGTATCATTTCAAAGAATCTGGAGCAACGGGTTTCTCTTTGCGGAAGCTTTCGTTGAAGGACACAGAAAGAAAGAGATTCGCGCGAAATTCAAGCGGTTACGACGACGAGGCTTCTTCACTCTTTCTAAATGTAGATCAATGTTCTCGCAGATAACGATTGTAAGGAAGCTTTTATCCTTGTATGTAATCGAAATACGATATCTGCGAACAAAAATCGTCGTGGGGTAAAGGAAGAACGAGGAAGAAGAAAATATGCGAAAATTTAGGTTCTTTCCATTGATTCCTTTTCTAATGTGAGCTTTTATTTTATTTCTCTTTTTTTTGATATTTGAAAAAGTTCATATCTCTTGGAATATCTCGACGATAAATTAGATCATGTTAGAGAAACAGGCATGTGATCGGCACCCATTTGGAGATATAAAATTGAGCTTGGAAAGTAGGGAGGATCTCCTGCATAATTTTTGTTTGACGTTTTTGTCCAATTTTTTCCTGACTTAAACGATCCCCTCCTCCTCTTCTTTTTCTACCACTCTTCATGTTTTTTTTCTTGCTCTTCTTTATCGCGCGATTTCAAATTTCGTTCGATCAATCGTAGGAGTTAGTCAGAAACACAAGGCTCTTTGAAATTTGTTCATTCTCTTTTTCTATCTCTCATTCCGTTTCCCGTTCCATCCAGAAATTGACGTATCTCTCATTCGAAGTAGCAAATTTTCGTTGGTTCGAGATGAGGAGGAGGAGGAGGAGGAGGAGGATATGGACTTGTCGAAAATCGATCTCTCATGCGCTCTCCTCTGTCGTCTTTTACGTCACAACGCTTCGATGCTGACCTATTAGCTTAAAGTAATTTCCGTTCGATTTTACAGTTTACGAGGGTTAAGTTATCATCATCATCATCATGATCATCATTCGCCGGTGTGTATATCAAACATCTGTACGAATGTATCTCGTTAATCTTTTCTTTTTCGCGTTGTATTATACAAAATCTTTTTTTCTTCTTTTTCTTTCTTTTTCTCTTTTATATTTATCGAGCTAAAGTTTTCCATTCGTCACATCGTCCTGACACAACGTTTCTGACGTTTGAAGAAGAAAGAAAGACCAATCTCTTTTTGAAGGACGCCCAAATTATTTCATCTCTTTCCTCTTGGCGAAGAACAAAAGCGTGATTTTTTTTTTTTTTTTTTTACTTTTCTTTTTCTATTCGTCTGAAGGTCCTGGGCACGCGTCGGGAGATAGGAACTCTTCTTAAGCTTCGATAAAAGTTTTCCCTCGGTGGGGGACAATAATTGATCGTCGTTGAGAGCACGGAGCACGTAATGAAGATAGTAGACGTTAAAAAACGACTGCTTTAAGAGGAGGAGTTGGGGGAGGAGGTGGGGGAGCAGGTGGAGGAGAGGGAACAGGATAACGAAAAGGTCCATTTCAACCTTCTTCTACTCACTTTTCTACCATCGTCGTCGTCGTTTTCGTCCTCCTCGGCTATTACTCTCTTTATTTCTCTCACAATCTTTTTTACTTCTCTCTTTTTCGACGTTCCCGAACCGTCATGGATTTCACCTCAACCGGTCTCACACCGGAAACTTGATAAAACTTCTGCCAAGATTTTCTAGATACTTTCCGTCCCCTCGTACCAGTATACTTTCCGTAGTAATATAATCTTTTTTTTGTCAAAATCTCTTTTTTTTTTTTTTTTACTATTCGACACCGAAACACATGATGTAATTTAGAAACGGTAGGAATCAAAATTGACTTCTTCGAAGTCTTGTATTTTTCTAGACGATAGATCTTATTCATTTTCACTGATATTTCTTTTCATTATTACTGTTGGATTGTTTTTTTTTTAATTTACAAGATAATAAATCCTTGAAATAACGAAATGATAAATTTAATTTTCCCTTCTATCATTTTATTTATGGTTGTATTAAATATTTGCCTGGGTTATTAACGACATAACAAGCAAAATTAACAATTCGTGTAATTTTGTTTCTATTTGTTTAGGGAAAAAATATAAAATAATTATTATGCTGTGTTTCAGCGAGGCATGAACCCCACTAACGTGGATTATGCTTCAATAGACTATGACTCTTGTGAACGTGTTTATTGTGAAGATTGTCTTTAATGCCGATGCCTTCGCGATTCACTCGTAATAGGATTAAAATGATTTCGTTTTTAGTCGCGGTAGGAACAAACGCAAAACATGTCCATGCAGATAATGATATTCTTCGATTGTTTTTACAGCTAAATAAATGAATCCTTTTTCGTTCGGGCTAACCAGAAACTCGAGATGTTTTTCCGCATATTTGGTGAATTTTTTTACAGCTGTCTTGAAATAATTTTACACACAATTTAACGTTTAAAACTTGTACATACATTTTAACATTTTATATATCTTTATACTTCAAATTTTTTGAGACAAGTATCATAGTAATTTTGATCATTATTACGTTCAAATACGGCAATTTACTGTTCTGTATCACATCACGTTAAATTAGGTGATCCTTCCCTTATTTGATCACTTGCGGATTTCCAATTTCTCATGATATATTAGTTGACTATACCACTATCACGTAGACAATATCCACTTTCGTATTTTGTTATTTTCATCCTTTGTCATCAATTCATTATCACATACTTCAATTATAATATTATAATTTTCTTTTTATTTTACATTCATAATTAAGAAAATGCAGAAACTTTGGAGCTTTGATCAAACATAAGCTGGCCGATGAATAATTCGTTTATACTCAATGGGCAACTTATTTTATAATAAGGGCCACGTATAATACTTTTCATACATTTTTGAATACCCAAAGGGCTACAAAAAATATTAACGTAAAACCACACACAAAATAGTAATTTGAATATATAATTTAAATGGATTTATAGAAAAATAATATGATCAAAGTTATTTATATATAAAATATTATAATATTGGTTGTGGTATTATACTATTATAAATTATTAATATAAAAGTTTAAGAGATAAATATGACAATGAAATAAAAAATATTGTCTTGAGAGTCGCATGCGCCTGGCAAGCCGCAGTTTACTTATGTTGGTTTTGTAATAAATGACAGTCTCGAGAAAAGTATCATCGCGGTCGATTTACAAACGTGATACATAATTTTATCCTCGTTTCTTAGAGTTAACATCGCATACTCTATCGGTATGAGTTTCCTTCCTGTCAGATATTTCATTTGAAGGCCGTACTAAAGTTATAAGTCATATCGATCTTCGTGTTTCATAACTTTGAGAAAGTTAGGCCATTCTAGGGTTCTCCTAGCATCTTTCTTTTCTTGTTTCTCTCTCTTTCACTGCTCTATTCTTTTTCCTTTGCACTTCGTGTTTCGAGATTTCGCGTGACTCCAACAAAAATATTACCTTTTTGTTAAGGTATACGTTTCGTGAGAATCAAATCGATTATAAGTACCGTATAAAGATTGAAACATATTCCGTTTTAGAATAATTATATTATATAATACCTATATCTCTCTTTCTCTCTTTATATATTGCGCATAAGTATATATGCAAGTGTAAGTTCTTTCATTAATGAAACCACCAACTTGAGAAACGTGTTCTGTTGATTAAAATGAACAAAAGAAACATTGATTAAAATATGTAACTTTTATTAGATCTTATTAAGCCTCGCAAGATCGTCAAATATATTCGATATTTCTTAAATAAACAATTTGTTTTTTTACATACATGAATATTCGTATAATTCGTTTGAACATTTAAAAGATTCGAATTTCAAAAATATGATTTCCTTACACACATACACACGCACATTGATTTATATTTATATATAATATTTTAAGGGCTGATAGAACCAATTTCCAAAGTTAGATATTTTATTAATGGGACAACTTCGTGTAATATAAATAAATATACTTTCATAATATTATGACCTCTTATCACGTAAAATATTTGATTAGCAAAACCTTATCCAAAGTTTCTTCGATGGTTCAAGAACGTTATCCGCCATTTTTCTTCTCTCTTTTTCTTTTCTTTATCGTTAAGGGAAGCATAGTTTATTCATGCAACGAAAGTAGCCTGATTAAAGTTAGTATCATGGTTCATATATATATATAAGTACGATATCCTTTACGTGTAGTACGCTTTTTTTTATTATATTATACTAATACCCTTATAAAATAAAAAAAGAAGAAAAGCCTTATGAAATAATTCGATTATAGTATTTTCATTTCGTTCTTAAATTATAAACCAAGTTATTTATCCATATATACTTGAATGAAGATTATTAAAAATATTTTCCAAGAATATTTAACCGATATAAAATTAGTACGGTGACTCGCACATACGAGCCTCATTTTGTTCGGAATTCAACGTCCACGTCATTTAATTATTCTTGTTCAATGAATATGAGAAAGAACGTGTGAGTGTCTGTGTCTGTGTGTGTGGTATAAACTTTGGTCGAAATAATAAGGTCCTCGAAAAAAAAGGGTCGTATGTATTAGCAATGTTTTTTTTCCTTTTTTTCTCTTGTTCCTTCCAAAGAGAGACTTTAAGATAGAAAAAGAAAAAGAAATATAGAAATAGAGAGAGAGAGAGAGAGATGGAAGGATAGAGGTGCTTGGTCATCGACACTAAACGCTTCAGGGTGTTCCTCGTATACAGGGGTCGAAGGTAGAGAGCGAAGGCTAATTTCCGGTTGAGCTCCCTGACCGAGCACGTAGCTTGATATTAATAACGTCTTTGTACCGAGGTGCGAGCAGAGTTTCTTTCAACACTTATATATTTTACCCTCATATATATATATATACATACGACTTGGTGCCTTTTTTGTCAACTCTTACGCATGAAAGGATTACCTCGGTCATGTCATATATGTATGCATTCGTGTGTCACTTTAATATACCCGTTCCGAGTACCGTTAACGTAGAACCTTGACATCTTTGTATTCTCGGCCTCAAGAGAGATTTCCGTTCTTTATATATATATTTTTTTTTCGGCCGATCTACTGTTTTCATTTCGTTTTTTTTTCTCATTTGTTTTTAGATGTATATATATGTGTATATAATTTGATATTATTTTGTAAAGAGAGATATGGAAGTAATTTAATATTTGATTATATATATCGCGATCATTTATATATTTTATTTGATTTTTATTTTTATATAATTCTCCTTAGCGAAAATAGAGAAAAAAATCTTCATTTCGCGCAGACTCCCAATTGGTAGCGTTTGTTCGGACGTTAGTAGTCGCAGTGTGGTCTTGTAACTGGTGAAAAGCGGCTTTCAACGACAGCTCTCGAGTGTTCTCGACGTAACCTGTGAGACTCTAAGGTAGAAGGTGCGTTCTCGTGGAAATAATTTACGTATGCACGTGCTGCTGTACCTACCACCGTCATTTCCTATTTCTACCCTACGTTCTACCCTATAATTTCTCTCCCTCCTCTCTCTCTCTCTCTCTCTCTCTCTCTCTCTCTCTCTCTCTCTCTCTCTCTCTCTCTCTTTCCCTCTCTTTCATTTTTATGCATCGTATTCCTGTTTCACGACACATAGCCGACATTTCAGGAAAATTAATGGAATACCTCACTGAATTATCCAAAAGATAAACTCGAATTCGTCTAAGGCGAGAAGTTCGTTTCTCTCTTGCAAGGTAGATCAAACCGAATTGCCATCCGTAGAAAATATCCTTCTCAGCAAAATGCTAATACCAAGGTAAACCGCGTATAATTTCTGTTTAAACGTTTAAGAGACAGAAAGAGAAAGAGTGTGTATGTGTGTGTGTGTGTGTGTGTGTGTGAGAGAGAGAGAGAGAGAAAGAGATTATGTACATAGATATAGGTTTAAATAACTTTAAACTATTTACCACCAACCTTAAATTCGGATCAACGAAGGTTATCATCAGTTCGATCTACGATGAGAGTCTGACGATTCGGATTAAGTCTCTCTCCTCTTTTCTCTTTTCTTTCCCTCCTACCCGTTGCTCAAAATTCGCGACTTCTCGAAGCGGAAAACCTTCATAGAAATTTGCAATTCAACGACAGTCAGACTTTCGTTTTATATCATACATATATATATATACGAACACGAAATCGAGGCTTCATTAATGATTCCACGGACTTCTCGGTTTGTTGTTCCGTGAGAGAAAAGACGGAGTGAGATAGAGAAAGAGAAAGAGAAAATTAAACGCCGGATTTGGCCTTTAATCCCTCGACAATTTCACTTTTTTTTTCGATATCACTATCACAACGAAGAAATTCTCCTATGAATCGAATTCAAGCAATTTTTCTTCTTCTACTATTTTATCTTCGTCTTCTTTTTCTTCTACCTTTTCTTTTTTTATCCCTTAACAATGAAACTTCTTCCTTTCACGAAAGAAAATCATCATTGTGGCTGGGGAGGGAGGGGGGTAAGAAAAAAAGAAATGTTTCTTTCGTATCCGAATTCTTCCTCTAGTTTAATTTTTTCCTTATTCGTGCAATCTTCGCGTACATATGTAAAATCAATATTTCTATCGAGAATTCGTATTGATCCTCCTCTGTCGATGAATTTTTTAATCATGTATTTAACGTTTGATTTTTTTTTAAAAAGAAAAAAGAAAAAAGCATGCACTTAAAGAAGAAAGATAAAAAAAGAATAAATACAATTTCATTGTTTTCAATTCAAATAAAATTGTTATTATTATTATTATGATATATATTTTTTTTCCTACCAAAGTTTTTTTTTCATGAAAAAAAAGAGGAATAAAAAATAATAAGGAGAAATAACAAAAAAGAAAAAATAAACAAGAAATGAGCAGACCAAATGAAGAGGAAAGTAAAAAAGAAAAGAGAAGAAAAAAAAAATACTCGAACACATTGGCATTTCGAATTAAGAAACGTCACGGAATTTACATTTCCACTTTTTTGTTTTACGAAGAACAATGGTGCTGCGAGGACAGCGTTTTCGTGTTTACAAGCTTCTCGTAAAACTGAGTACTTAAGCTTACGTTCGCTGCATTTAGAGTTTGGATTCTGGAACGATTGTAAATCTTTCGCGTTTTTTTCGAAAGAATTGTCGATATGTGTATGTAATACAGGATTGGTGTGCAGGTGATTACAATTGTATTGGCTGTGTGTCATTAGATTTTATATGAATTATTACAATGAATTGGTACAATACTTTTTTCATCGTTAGTTTTAACTTTTCAATTGAATCGAACCACACACAATTTTAGTAAGAGGATTTATAACAAACGTGAAATGAGAATACAATTGAAAGAAATGGGACATCTTCATTTTGAATAAAACAAAAGACAAATAAAATGAAAATATAAAAATGTTTAATTCGTACACCATAAACGCGTAACAGTCAAAAGTTTGTATTTTGAAAGTTACTTGTAAAAGCTTAGTTATCACGTATTCCATTTCTTAGAACGTGACAGCATCATAAAACGCCTCGAGCATGTCTCTTTCCATTCTATTTTTCTTTCATTCTTTATTTCACTTTTGCCAGTCCGTTTTTCTTTCTTCCCCCTGCTCATCTTTGCCTAGCCCCCCCTCCCCCCGTGTCTTTTTTTTCATTTCAATGGATTCCTTTGGCCAAGCCTGAAACTTGGGAAAGGTCTAGTTTCGCTTTGTCGTTCTTTTTACCTACGACGAAGGCGAGAAGAACTACAAAAACCCGGTTTCGCGTTAATTAAGCCAACCTTCCGACGAGTTGGTATTTTTGCCATGTATGAACGACCATTTGCATCTTTATGCATGTCACCCTGTGTGCCACCACCTTTTCTATTCCCGACATTGTGGAATATTTCGGCTGAGCATTTCTGCGGCTTTAAAAAATGCTCAATCTGATTCGTAATCAGTCAGTTGACATTATCTATTCGATAGTGTTAAATATCTATATGTTATCATCGTTATTTTGTAAAATAATTATATTGAATTGTTTTTTGATAACATATATATTTTATTAATCGTGCTTTTCTCTATCGATTTAACACTACTTGATTTTTATTTATTCATATATAAACATTTTATTTCACTATACTTATTAATAGTTTAAGTGTATATAATAAAATTCTTTTTATATGTTTTCCTCTAAAGACGTTTAGTTGTTTCATATAAGATTTAGGGTTTCCACGATTTAACTAAAGTATACAATATAATGTTGACATATACTCAAATAAAAATGGTTTCGTTTTATCAGTAAGAATTAACGTTACGTTGAGTTTATGTTTGCCTTATTATTTATTTAACGAGTTGCTTATCAATGCTGTTGCTTCAGTTTCCTCTGTCGTGCATTTCATGCAGGTTTCTGTGTATCATACGATATAACATGGATCTATATTATGGAGATAGTTGATTAAAACGAAGAGAATCGTTAATTTGTATTCGACTAGGTTTACTTAGAAATTTTCGTTAATCTTTGAGTTTCATTTGTAAACTGAAATTTAACATTGGCTGTTATGATGCATCTGATAATTGCATCTCAGTTAATTTTGCTCGTAATAAATAAAAAAAAGAAAAGAATTTCAGCCCTTATATATTAAAGCGTGCCCAAGGATTTATACTTTCTTACATTTAAATTTATTATAAACGAATATTAAAATAGTTTTTTTCATGGATGTTTGTACTTTTTCTTTTTCTTGGAACAAGAAGTAATATTTAATTAAAAATATTCGATTTCAAAAAGTGTCCTAATTTTTCTTCGATTCATGACATATATAAGAAATCAAATCAACTTGATATCCGATATTGATTATCATTTATCATTGATAACGGAAATATATATCCATCGATAATATATCATAGTTATCTCGTATGGTCATGAAAAAAGCATAAGAATAGAGATCGGTAAGAAACGGAAGGAAGGAAGTACTATGTATATATACATACATATATATATATATACCACCCACCAACTATATATCAATTTTACAAGAGAACACTTGGCCGAGTCTCGATAAAGATAAATCGTTGTCCGATTTTTGCGTGGTAGCGTTATTTGTTCTCTTTTCTTTTGGATTTTTCTTATTCGTCTTTTTTTTCTTCATCATCTTCATCTTCATTCTTATCCTCATCCTTCGTAAAAACGTTACGTTAGGTCGACGACAAAATGAGAAAGAAAGATTCTTCGAGATGTCGTTTCTTTTTTTTACAATTCTCTTTGTAAAAGTCATGAAAGGTTAGACACGACAGGAGAAAGAAATAAAGGTGGAAGGAAGAAGAAGAAGAAGAAGAAGAAGAAAAAGAAGGGAAAAAGGGAGAAAGGGACGAGGAAGGGTGGGAGGGGGTTGCATTGTTAGGCAAACTACTGGTACTCGAGTTCCTTGTATTACGTGCTGCTGGAATGCTCGAGGAAAAACTGTGCAAACCTTTTCGGAAAAATGGAACAGCAACCGTTAGAAAAGAAGGGAACAGGAGAGAGCATAGTTGTAGAGACTCGCTGAGAGAATTGCCTCGGGGGTGCTAAAATCTGTGAAAACCGCGCACTCTTTTGCTTCTATTTCGTCCTGTGTGAGCATACGATAGAAAGAAAGAGAAGTGGTGGTAACGTACTACCTCTACTACTTAACCTTCTGCATAACGTGTTGGCCCGTACTGACACCGAGGATGAGAGAAGGGTTGAAGTTCGTCTCGAGAGGGTGTCGTTTCGTCCACGAAACTTTCTCTCCTCTTCTCCTTATTCTGATTCTCCGTCAATTCACCTCGACACGTTACAAAATCTACCTTTTAATTGTTATTCCTAGTACATATTCTATATATATGTTACCGTCGAAACAGGAAATCAGTCATTGCTTGTCGGAAACTTTTCAAAGAAATATTAGAAATTGCAATGCTATAAATTGTACAACTTTGCTAATTCTTTGAAAAGTTTTGGTAAATAATTTTTATACTAAAAGTGAATAGATTTTAATGAAACTTATATTAAATTAAAGTACACTCTTTTGTCTACGCGTAGAATACCATATCGAGTTATAAATTTAGTATGTAAAGTTTAGGAAATGTTCTAAATGCAGTGCTTTAAATTGTGCATCTTTGCAATTTCTTTGAAAAGTTTTTGTAAATATTTTTTATATATATATGTGAGAAACTTCAAAATGTTGAAATTCAAGTACCACTCGATGTACCTGTTATCTCTACCTAAAATGCAATTATATATTTCCCGACATTGCAATTATTTTCTTTTCTTTGATAATAATACCGTGAATAAAAGGGACTCCTTTATTTTATAATAACGACGATACGAGAAGGAAAAATATTTCTATGTGAAAATTAAAGATAAAAGAAAAATAAAGAAAATAATAAACATTTGTTGTATTTACAAAACGCAATGAAAGGATTCTCATTGTCTTCTTATTCTTCTTCTTCCATCCCTTGTACTTTTTGCATTTTAGTTGTTAGACCAAAGCAGTATCGCGAGGTTGAAATAACAACGAAAGTAAAAGAAAGAGAAAGAGAAAAGGGAGGATGGTTGAAGTGTTTTCCAAAGATAGAAGAGAGAAACTAACGGATTAGTCTGCTGTGGAAAGGAAAAGGAGGTGGTTGTAAGCAGCAGACGCTCTCAGGGAATGAACCTTTTCGAAGGTTTGCTTTTCTTTCGGTTCGTTTCCTCCTCCTCCTCCTCCTCTTCCTTCTCCTCTTACTACTACATTACACATTAGAATGCGAGCACGTTCGATGCAGATATTAGCTGTATGAAGCTTACGATCTGTCGTGTATTTCCGTGTCTCTCACGAATTTAAGGCACCGTTGTCCTTTCGAGAAAAGCGAAAAACAGAAAACCAGCTTTTGTATAATATATATATATATATATAGATGATGATGATGAAATATTCTCTTCGACCCGTTTAACAGTCCCGCCCTTAGGATTCTGCGAAAGCGTTTTGTTCAATTACTTGCACGCGTCTTTCATCATATCTTGCCCTTTTGTTCGTTTACTCCATAGGATTTGACTCGACAATTTCCGAATTATCCCTTAAATGTATCTTGCATATATATATTATAATCTAGATCGGGGTTTAAATATTATATAAGACAGATTAAAAGTTCCTAAAATATTTTATAATGAAAATTAATACGATAGATGTTCGTTATATTTCATAAAATATCATACAGAAAATAGGATATACAAAATTTGTTTCTGTGTGCTGAATTTAATATAATTATATTTATTTTTATATTTTTAATTATATTTTATATTTATTTAAACTGGAAAATATATATATGGACTCGTGTTACACCAGCTGTTTCTTTCATTATAACAGCGTGCAATAAGTTGTTTTTATATTTAACTAAAAATTGTTATGTTAAATGTAACATACGTTTTTTTGTTAGACAAATAAACCTAGAAAATCGTGAAAAGAAAAATTACAATAATTAAATTTAAACATTTACTCGAATACATTTTTATTTTGTAATATATTTTCTTGACAATTATATTATTTCTTCATTTCCATGTGAAAAAATTGTTGAATTTTATTTATATTTATTATAAAATTTGATGATTTTTCTCTGACGTATTTTGACGTTATGCTTTCTTACATTGTATACACCCATTCTCTTCAGTCTATCAAGATAGGTATTCAATATTCATAACACGTATAAAAGAAATAGTTTTAGTAAAATTTCGATCCTCTATCCTAACGTGAATTCGTTAACCGTACACATAGTAGAAAACTTTTTTGCATGAAAAACGTTTGAGATTTATTCGAGCAGAGCTTTGAAGTCCATGGGCTCAGAGAACAACGAGTCTCCTCTCTCACTCAGCTCGAAATGTAGATTTGCCAAAGATCACACCTTTTTTTTTTTTTTACGTAGAGAGAGATTCGACCTTTGAATCGTCGATATGTCGGTTCTGATAAAAAAATAAAAAAATTTGCCCCTTTTTTTCAAAAGCGAAGAACCTAAAGTGTTTGACGAGAAAAAAGGTTTTGTTTGTTTTAAAAAAAAGTGATGATAATCGAGGATAAAGAAAAAAAAAGAAAAAAAAAGATAGATGACTCGACGAAAAATATGTTTGATATTTATTTTCAAATATTTTCGAACGAATTAAAACTTATATTTATATAAACAGAACAATTGAGATATCTCAATTTTTCTTTATCCTTCATTTCGGCAAAAGATATCATTAATAACTTCGGTGACATTATCGTAACGTTTAAATGCCTTCCACAATGTTGCTATGCTTACCAGTTATTCGAGAATATTCCCAAATATTCTGGTTAGTTCAATAAAGGGAGGGGGGGGAGGGGTGTGAGATAAGGTATTTGGTCTTAGAAACGTGGCACTCCTTGATCGATGAAGCTTAAACCATCGTTGACTAATTGTAGTAGCACGTTCCTGGCAACAAAGATTTCGGATGATCGAGGTGTAACAAAGTACGCGGGGTCTTTCTTGTATTTTCCAAGCCGATCTATCAGCGGGTTTTTGGCAGGGTATTCCTTCTTCTGGAAACGTGACTAGATTTCTTAAAAATATTCTCCGATTCCAACGTAAAAAAAAAAAAAAAAAGAATTGGTATTACCTACTCGCGAAACGATTCTTAACATGATAAATCATGATCATTTTTCTCCTAACATTTCAACGTCATACGTTAAATTTCTCAAATCAAAATGTAATTTACTATAAATGCTTTTTATTTTATAGTTTTTTTGAAGAAGAAGAATAATGATTTTTTAAAAGGTTGAGAGGTGGGAGGGAAGAAAAGAAAAAAAAGGAAAAACAATATGAATTCATATCTCGTACTTGTTTTTCGTATAATATATAGATCTACATTACATCGACCTTAAGAAAATTCAAATCTCGTTTATTCATTTCGTATCGAAGTAAAGTGGTGGTGGATTTTGTTTCAACCGAGAACGATCGTTTACCATAGCTCAACGTCCTTTCTATACGAGACTAAAGTAAGAAGATCGATATAGAACGAAGTAGTAGTAGACGACGACGATCCTTCGAAATAGTTGGGTGCGGCTGAGGAACGTAGTCGAACTTTCGAGTTGAGTTTTCCACGTTGCCGGGGGAAAACTGGAAAAGGGTTAAAGCGAATGTCGAAAAGGGATGATGAGAAATAGAAGGAGGGAAAGAAAAAGACAGAAAAAACGAAAAAAAAAAAAAAATAAAAGGAAAGAAAGAAAGAAAGAAAAAGAGAAGAGGTAGCAGCAGTAGCAGCTTGAAGGTTGTGTATAACGGATGAAACGTGGAAAGGGGTGGGTGGGGCAGAGAGAAAGAGAAAGAGAGGAACTTGGGAAGGACCAGAGGAAGGCGGATGGAGCATGAGCGAGAGTTTTGGGGGGTGGTAGAGGGTAGTTTTGAGAGGCCTGCGGCGAGCAGAGATTAAATCGTACTATGGTAAAGAGCTAATCCATCCGTCTCTGTCCCTCTCGTAAAACGAACTTCAGTTCCCTTTTCCCACTCTCTCTTTCTCTTACCCATTTGCTTTCACTTCCACCACCCAACCACCCCCTTTTTCCGGCAAGAGCGAAAATGGAAATGGCGATGCTGTCGGTGCTACACTCATTACCTTCTTCATGTATACGAGTCATACGTGCATAGAAAGTGTTATACATATATATATCTACCTATATTTATATTCTTTACTCGAGATTTTTCGATTTGATATCGTTGAAAGTTATTATACATGTATATATCTCGGAAAAGTTTCAAACTTCTTTTTATTGTTATTTCCAGTGTTATTGTTGCATTATTGTTTCTTGTTTTATACGTAAATATTATTTATAAGATGATTATTTAGATAATGTTTTATATAATAATGATAAATTTGTGTTTTAAATTGAATTACATACATTTCTTTTTTTTTTTTTTTTTTTTTCAACTAAATATGTATCTAAATAGGTAGTAGTACGTTTTTTCATGGATGAAAATTAAATTCGCGAAAAAAAATATAAAAAGAAAGTGTCTCGAGAGTGTTTATTAAAAATTGATATGAGAAAAATGTATGCGGGTATGGCTTTCGAAAAATTGAACAGCAAACAACCGTTCCACTGGTTATGAGTTTTTCATTATTTTCCGACGCGTTTCATAACTATCTTTATTTGTTTAATTTCCTTTTTTTTTTTTCTCTCCTCTTTTTGTTTTTTTTTTGTTTTTTAACGTGTCGTCGTCGCTGACAATCGTAAAATCGTTCGCGTTCGGTGTTTTTATTGTAGTAAAACGTTTCGAAAAATAAAATCGCGCGGCGGCGCAAAATATTGAATAAATAAACTAAAAAAAAAAAAAAAAAAAAAAAATAGAAAATTTCTTTTGGAAATCTTTTTTGTTTCTCGCGATAAATAAACGTGACTATTCTATTTCTCCACGTTAAGTATACCTTTTGAAAATATTATGAAATATTATAAGAGAGATAGAGAGAGAGAGAAGTAATCTTTATCCAGTTATTGCAGAGAATTTTCTTAACTTTCTTTCTTATTCTTTTATCTCTTAGCTTGGTTTCTTTTTTATTTTTTATTTCTTTTTTAAATTCATCAAAGAGACTCTTCTCACAGAGTTTCCCCCATTCATAGAAAAACAAAGACGGTTAAGTATCGTATCGACCTTTAAGAATTCTTACCGAAGAAAAAAAGGTAATAGAAATAATAAAGAACGATTGGAGTGGTGGTGGTGGTTGGTTTGCTCCGCTTAACCCGGAATTGCAAATAAATTGCATCGAAATTCGAATTAATTAATTATAAAGTGTGTTCCCAGGTGTGCGTCAGACTTTATTCCCGCATACATATTGACAAATTTTCTTTATTTGATAACGAATAAATTTAATTAATCATCGAATAAACAACAAAGTTTGGATAATTAGATAATCTTATTTTGTAATCATTAGGAATAATTTTTATTAATCAGATAGATATACACCTATATGACAATCTTATATATATATATATATATATGAATAAATGTAAATGTAAAAAATGGTACAACTTACTCGCATGACATTCCTATTCGGTATATAAACTAGCACGAGAACGTGTTCTTCTTCGCTTACGTGTTACGTTTTACTAGCTTGAGGGATTTACTCTGACAGAGAGGAGAGGGTTTTCGTGGAAGGCAGCTTTATAAGATTTGATTGTAGGTACCAACCTCGTCTCGGAGTTTCGACTCACGTTTTCTTCAGGCTTCTCGATTCCAACTGGCTCGTGAATGTCTCCGGTGCATCTTGAAATCGGAGATCAAACGGATTTCTCCCAACGGCCTCGACTATGTTGTACTACCGTCTACCATAGAATCCTCTTCCGACTTTGAGCGATCTAACTCGTCTTTTACATACCTCCTTGCTCCTTTTATTTTTCTACTTTTTTACTTTTAGTTTTTTTTTTTTTTTTTCATTTCTCCAACCCATATGTAAATATATATATATGTATAACATACGCTCGTATAAAACGTGGGAAAAGATCCTTTTTATATACATATGAGTTACACGTGATCGTCGTTATGTAGATATAAAGTAATTCAATCAAATTCCTGCAAACGCATACAATTCAATCACGATTATCTTCATTTTTACGATTCTATCTTATAGATCTTTTAAATTCGTTCGATTTATGTGTGTGTATTATAAAAAAAAAAACGATGGAATAAAATATTATTACGTGAGCAATATTTTCTTAAATTATATATATCTCTTCGAAGAAATAAAAGAAGAATATTTAACTTATAATAACTTTTCGATTTATTTTTTATTATAAAACGATTCGAGAATATAGTTAGATTAATATTCCTTTTAAATTATTTTCAAAAAGTAGTTATCGCGTAAGGTCTCTTCGATAAAAGGGAAGAAAAATATATCAATTTTCAAATTGATAGGACATAACGTCGTAAATAGTTTTATTATTATCCGATAAATTTAATGGGTCTCGTTTCATCTCGTTGGACGATCTTTTCTCTGAGAGTATAAAATCAAATTACTAGAATAATGAAAAGATCAAATTGTATGGAAAAATTGCAACTTTTACGATTTCTTTTTTGTCAAACGTTGATTATATATATATATATATATATTTTTTTTTTTTTATTTCAAGCAGATATCACAGTCGGTCGAGGGCAAGACGAGAAAGGGAGAAAGAGAGAAAAAATATCTCACGTGATATATTATACGCTGCTTAGGCACGTTTGAAAATGATTTATTCATTTCTTCCATTCGCGAGGAAAGTTTCACGTAAAAACGAATACTCGACGTGAGGTTTTTTTCAAAAAGGTAAATCTTTTAATTACATCGCGTCGCGTTATATTAAAATTATTAATACCAACCTATTAAGAATTTTCATTTTCCGATTTAAGTACAAACGATTCGAGAAACTTATAAATCGTGTTATAAATGTCAACGAATCCGTGAAATCTTAAGAAAGAAATCTCACAAACGGGAGACTACCTTTACGATTATTATTTTTCCATGACGTAATTTAACGATAAATCGTTAAGAAAAACCAACTGCGCGTGCTCTAACGAAGATCTATAAATTCCTTACAGTATAATATATATATAATTGCACGTTCCTCGCGATTAACAATTTCACGGTTATAAATTCAACAATGAATTCCGAGACTGTCGCTATACTATTCATTAATCAAATCCTTTTACGATCTTTGCTAATTCAAGAAATGCTACAATTTTCCTACAATGTCAATTAACGATCTAGAAAAATTACTATCATCGTAATAATATAATATCTTAATTACAGATATATAATTCGTTTATTATCATAACTTACTTTCGGATAAAACAAAAAAGAACGAACAATCAAGTTTGAATCTTAATTACAACGTTTGAGAACAACATTTTTATTTTCATTCTCATTCGTAAAATTACAATTGTAAATGTAACCGTTAAAATTGAATTTCAATTCTTTGGTAAATCAAAGATTTAACGATAGAATAGTGGAATTCCTCTCTCTCTCTTTCTTTTTCTCGTATGGAATAGAAGACTTGCTATCAGGGAAAATCCCTAGTCTAAAAGCCGCATATTGTCGTTCGTCAGTGGAAGAGCAAATGAGATGACTGGATGAGGGGTTTTGTGCGGACAAATTCAAGCCATAGTCTGGAACCAAGCATAGAACGCGCAGAGAGTGCATTCACTATTCACTTATCTGGGTCAGTTTGCCCAAGCCAGCTGAGGTCTCAACCCTCTTCGACTCATCCGGCCAAACCCTTCCCAACCACTTCAACTGGACCCTCTTTCTTCCCCCTTTTATATATAGTATATAAATATATATATGCATATGTATATCATTCTCATACATGACAATAGCTAGTTATCTTAACAACGTTTTTTGTTTGCTATCATGAAAAGCTAACTTTCGTAAAGCCCGATAGTTTCGTGTCTGCCAAGTTTTTCACAACAAAATTGACTCCACTCCGACAACATACGTTGTGATTGACAACGAACTAAATTTAAATCAATATTATTCAAATTTTCTTTCCTCACTTCGACAACTTTTTATTATATTTCTATCCTTTCATCACACATAATCATCATGATTTCTCATATAATTTCAAGTCTCTCCTCGTACTTGTTACTATAGTATAGAAATATATTATACGTGATAAAAAGAAAGAAGAAGAAAATGAAATGAAAAGAAACAAAAAAAAAAAAATATATCCTACTCGTGAATACTTATATTTATTTTTAAGATAATTTTATCCGTACTCTCCAACATCCTTGACCTTGATTAATTCATCAGAAAGTAATGATACAAGTGGTTAGATACGATACGGGGGTGAATAACTTGTTATCGTGATAAGGAATAAGCTCCATTTCAACGAGCTTGTTATGGTTTATATTATTATCATTATCACTGGGTGCTTTCGATCCTTCAAATCCGTTTAGTTTCGAAATATTCGGAATACTCTTATCATCCTTACAGACACGAACAATGGATTTCTGAGGGTTGAATCGGAGGTGCCCGATAACGTCGAATTCCATTCTTAGATGGATGCCGAGTCTACTATGGTCTAATGCTGATACTGCTGTTCAAGTCAATCACATGCATATACGTATACACGTGAATCTGATTGCATATATATATATATATATATATATATATATATATATATATATATATATATATATATATATATATATATATATATATATATATTTATATATGTATAGTGATACATAGATATCCATTCTCTTGTATATGTACGCGTGCGTATAGGGAGGACGATTTCTAGGCAGTCGCATAGCACCATGCAACCGCAATTACCGCTATGCAGGGATGCTATGTGACCTCGCTATGCCGAAGACCAAGATGCGCTTACGTGCGCGCACTATGCGAGGAAGCAGCTGCGTATTTTACTGCGTTCTCGCGCAATGTACTTTGACATATACCGAAATTGTATACCTATTTACGTATATATATATATATATTGTATCTGTGTGTGTGTGTTAAGTCAAAAGTCACTAATTGCATTTTCATATTTATTGATAAGAAAATTCCTTTTTTTAATTTACTACCTGTTATTCCACATAAAAAGCAATTATAGTAATATGTTAAAGTATACTTTTTCTAAACTTGATTTTTTCTCTATTAAAAATTAATTTGACGAGCAACGACTTAGATTAGCATAAATTTTAATTAATTACTTTTTTGATTGAACATATATTATATATATTATAGTATATTATCCAGACACGCAAGTATCTTTTCCATATTTCACCACCAATTCATATCTTTCATTTGATTATCAAACTTACTTCTTGCCATAGTTATTATTATATATACATATATATACATACAAGTCTATAAAACTTATTACAGTTCGTAAAACTTCGTGGAAAGAAATATTTTATTGAAAGATAACAATCGTACGGTTTGAGATGTTTTGCTGGATACTCTTATAGACGATAAACCGAGAAAGTTACAAGTGGATGTATTAATAACGACGTACTATTCAGTCATGATCCGTGAGAACGGAGAAGAAGAAGTTAATAATATGGAAGGGAGAGAAAGAGAAAGGGAAAAGAGAAAAGAGAAAAAGGGAAAGGGAAAGGGAACGACGAACGAGCCCACTTTGTATTTACGCGAGAAGAGGGCAGTCGACCCTATCTGAGGAAGATGATGTCGTGGGATATTGAAGTGGCAACTAGTATTCACATGTATACACGCACAAACACATACATATTGCCCTCGGGAAGAAGAAAAAAAGTTGAGATCGAGATTAGTCACGAAGCAGGCCTTAGGCCAACTTTTTTTCTTCATCTTCTTCTTCTTCTTCATCATCATTTTCATCTTCGTTTCTCTTTCTCTTCTTATTCTTATTTTTATTCTTCTTCTTCTATTTCTTTATTCACCTTTCCTATTTTTCCTATCGTAGTCTCTCGCTATGTCTCTTTATTCTTTAAAAACTGCTCTCAACACGAGCCACCACCATAGTACACTCATGCAACGTGCGCATTCTCCTTCGAGGACTCTTTAAAACGTCTGCTCGAGTGCTTAGCCAGCTAATTACCTATCTGGACTTATTACTTTGCCTTCTCTATTACCTCTTGTTCGTCCTCTTTCTTTCTTTCTTTATTTCTTTCATTTTATTTCTCTCCTTCATCTCGCCCTTTTTTTTTACATATGTACATCGAAAATTGTAAAAGAAGAAATATAGAAAGCCACGACCGAAGAACAACGTTCGTGCTTTATAATTTTGTCGGTTATATTTCTTCAATGGGATGGAAAGGAAGGAAGTAAATGTAGTCGAAAAAATATATCGCTAAATTTAGAATATATTATATACCCGAAGTTCCTCTTAAACCAACTCCGTGGGAACGATCTATCTCGTAAAAAGGATCTCTTTCTATTATTTTTCTTTCCAAATAATTCATGACGTTTTCTGTAAGTTTCTTTTTTCTTTTGGTTTTTTCTTTCTGACTGAAAAAAATGTTAATTCTCATTTATCATAATTATCGAATAAATTCGTTTACGTATAGATTACACATTAATTTTTGCATCGTAACATCTTTCGTTTTTGACCAATTTATTTTTACGAAATTTTTTGAATTCTTATTTCGTGCAAATATTTATCTCATTTTTTCGTTCTCTCTTGACATCATTTTTCGTGTATTCGTCGTCGTCGTCATCATCATTATCATCATTATCGTTATCGTTCAAGACGCTTTCAAATACTTCTCCTTCGTCTTTGTCTTGAAGTTTTCAAGGTCATCGATAAAACTGACGTAGAGAAGTTAACGTAGAAGCTTCAATTCCTCATTCCGAACTTTCGCATCAGCAGAGTTCGGTTTCACGAGTTCGTTCACTACACGTCAGGGGGAATATCTTTGTTTCATCGAACAAACTCGATACATTGGTACACCATCGAGTTTTCGTAGAATCTTTTAGAGAAGGATGCAATAAAAGCGAAACAATGTCGTGACGTTAAGCACCGTTTAAACAACCGTCTTAACTATCAACCGGTCACCGCAGAACCACAGACAATCTTCCGAATGAGAGAAATTGGCTTGGTTGTTTTAACCGTTCGTTTAATCCATGGGATAAGGTTGCTGATAAATTGGAAAAAAAAAGTCCGAGGATATTTATTGAATAAATATATCTCTCTGTGTAAATGTACACGTACTTAAATACTTACGTTGGTTGGATGTTTCGAGGAGATATATATATATATTCGTAGTTTGTTCTTTTTATTTATTTATTTCTCTTTTTTCTCGCAAAGAGAAAACTTCAATAAGGAAAGTTTTGAGAGAAACATAGTGACGATAATAATTCTCGACGTTTTTGTGGAATCAGTACTAATGATTTATCGCGAGGAAACTCACGCAACTAACTAATATATCACATTTTGTGGTTTACATTTGGTTGGTGGTTTTTTTTTTTTAAATTGTTTTTTCTTACCTGAACAACAATAAGGTCAAACTATTCAACGGTGATAATACGATAGTCGTAAGGCAACGAAAATTACTTAAATACGAATGGTTAGAATTTATTTCTTTCAATTGAATTTAAATTTAAGTTCAACTATTTAGAATTTCTCATTTCATTGGCGTTTTTTTTTTTTATTTCTTTCGATTATTCGAGAGCAAAGAGAATGAAAGGACATTGGAGGGGGCAGGGGAGGGGGGTGGGAGTGGGAGTTCTCATAGAAATATTTCGATAGAAACGGTACGAATTGTATCTAGGCAAAATAATTCGAGAATGGAAAGAACAAAGTTTTGTTCCCCGTGTATTATTTGCTTCTTTTCTCGCGAGCACCCGAATTTACTCTGCCGTGATATCTCTCGCCTAATATGGCGTTCCAATATTTGTTCGATATCGAAGTATTAGAGCGTGTAATTCTTTGGATCGATAATCAAACGAAGGGAAAAAAATGTTGGAACATTGAAAAATGTCGTCATTCGAAATTGTTCGCAATTCGAAATTAACAATTTAAAATAATATCTTTTTAAACAAAAAAAATAAATTTTACGAACATTATATTTCACCATTTATTAGATATATACTAACCTACACGTTAGATATCCTACAAAATATAAAAACATAACTTAACGTTTATATATCTTATCCTATTCAAACAAAATATTCATCTTATTCAGCTTGTTGTTTCTTTAAAATCAAATATCTATCAATCGAATAGAATCAATTATCTAAAAATTAATAGATATTAAGAGAAAAGAATAAAAGTATTGAATTTTTGAAGATATCTCGTGGAAATTACATGCGAGATATTTTCAACCACTTACCCTAGGTAAATAACATACCACACACCATACCATACCATACTGTGCAAGCGGTTCCAACATGAGTACATTCAACGGTGAACTACTTTTCCTCTTTCCTCTTCTTCCTCTCTCTCTCTCTCTCTTACTATCTCATATGATTTTATGATACAGGAGAGATTTTCCTCTCTAGAACGTAACAGAGTTCCTTCGCTAACGAAATTCCCGTGGCGTCGGTGCCACTTATGCTAGATTCCGTTAAGGAGAATCCACGGGCTTTGAAATTCTTTGGAGTTTCCATCCAAGAATTCGAGGACACGATTCCTGACCGATGTCGTCGTCATCATCATCATAATCCTCTTCCTTCCTTCCTTCCTTTCTTCCTTCCTTCTTCGTTATTGTCGAGTTCACTTAACGAAGAAACATTTCGAAATTGAGTTCATTAAGAACTGAACGGATATGCTTATGACAGACTTGGCAAACTAAACGTTTACGAACAATGACAAGCCTACTATATACGCCTACTCTATTTACTTTCAAGATAATATTTGTCTTTAGATAATATGTTGTTTAAATAATTTTGTTGTTAATTAAATGGCTTTATATAGGGGACGTTTGTCTATAATAGTTATTTTCTTTGTTTTTTTTATTTAAATCTTTAAACTTAACTTGTTTTATTAAAATTAAACATATATCTTATATATATGCTTGATAAATTTGCAAATGTTTTCTTCTTTTTTCTTTTAGTAGGACTTTTTTTTTTAATACGACACTTTTATAGGACATTTTATATCCGTTATTAAAAAAAAAAAAAAAAACAAGAAAAATACATACGTGCATTTTTTTCTTCTTTATTTCCATGCGACAGACATAAAGAATATCATAGAGAGAAAAATTATGTTCACTTAAAAATTTTTCAAGTGTCGTTTATCAAGTACTTACTCGAGAAACGATTCTCACAAAATTCTCTCCCGTTGTTATTACATTGAACAAAAAAAAAAAAGTAAGATCATATATATTGAAACGTTCGCGTATTTTTTTTTTCTTCCCCCCATTTTATTTTTTACAACGCATATGAGCCTACCGTCTATTACTATTCTCGAACTTATGTCTCATGCGTCGTGAATTTTCCATCATTTTTCTACATCCTAACTTTCTTTTCCTGACTTTTTTATTCTCTCTCTCTCTCACTCACTTTCTTTTTTTTTTCTTTTTACTACACTTTTTACATATTTCCGTAAGTATAAGAAAATGTGATACGTTTACCCTCTATACTTTTCCCCGTTTGAACGTAAATTTCAACTCTCCCACCTTCGCATTTACGATCCCTCGGAATAGTAAAGCACGAAACGGTGAAAACATCAGAGACCTGAAATTGTACTTACTAGGAATGCCGATAAAACAGGTTGAAAAAAAGGTTTTTTTTTTTGCTTCTTTTTCTACTCTTTTTTTTTTTCCCCCTTTTCCTCTCTTTTTTTTTTTTTTTTTTTTTAACCACCGTTTTTTCTTTTTATCCTCTCATTGTCTTCTGTTAAATCTTCTTTTTCGATGATACTTCTCGAAACGTACTCGTCGTAGTTAGTTCGCATTATTTTAATTAAACGCGCCTTAAATCAACGAACGAGGCAAAAAGCTTTTACAAAAGAAAAAAAAAAAAGAAAAAAAAGATAAATAGTAATACCGTTGACATTTCTAAGTGTTTTCTATCATTAACGGATATAGTGATAACGATATTACGGGATATTAACTTAAAACACATTTGGGAATTTACAGGATTAACATCGAAAAAGATATTTTCCATGCTCTTGTTTCGTCAAACAAAAACGTGGGGGGTGGGGGGAGGGGACGGGTGAAACTTACAGGATGACTGTGCGTGTTTCTGAAGTGCGATGAAAGTCTGATGAAACGTTTGCTAGTTCGGATTCAATGAGGAAACGAGGGGGAAGGGGGGGGGAAAAAAAAAAAAGAAAAAAAATGAAACAACGAACGAGACGAGAGAAAAAAAAAAAAAAGGGAGAAAGAAAAATTTTACGGAAACGTGTGCCCCACCGGCGATGGATGTTAATGAAAATTACCCTAAAATTCTTTTCAACGCGGATAATTAATTAATTTAAATAGAAAAGACAAAAAAAGATATATCAAATAGAGGGAAACCTTGCGCCCCCCCCCCCCGCCTCTTCCCCATCCCTTTTCTTTCTTTTCTATTCTTTTTTTTCTGAAATCGTGAAACGAACTATTATGGAAAAATTTCTATACCTTTTTTACTGGTTACAGGACGTTGGTCTAAGGGAAAAATTATGCGAATTAATTCGATTTAATTCGAGTTGTCGTCGAAATTTAAACTTTTGATCGAACTTTTCTGTATCAGCGTATTTAAAGGAGTACCCCTTCCTAACCAACCACCCTATACCCTCACAATCTAATTACATGGGGGCAAAGTTTCAACTTCGGTCGACTGCCGAGCCGACATTCGACGTATAGGGAAATACATAGGTGCAAAAAATCAATAGTAACTTCTTATACATACATACATACACATCATATATATATATATACACATACTTATATCGAACTTGCAACTCGCTCGTTAACGTCGTATTCGAGTTTTACATTAAACCGCGAGAATGCTGCTTTTAAAGAATTTAAAATGTGCGCGCGGCGTGAATAAAACCAGAAACGTCAAACCTCCATATCGATCGAACCAAACCATCGCCAACATTACCTGGCATCCTTCTTCTATCTCTTCCTTTCTTTATTTCCTCTTCTGTCATCTCTCTCTCTTTCTCTCTTTTGCTTTTCTCCAACATCGAGCTTTGTAAATTCAGCTTGCGCGAAGAAGGCTCGAAGTTTTTCTTTTTTTTTTTACTCCCACTTGGTGGGATATTATATACGCCGACGTTGAGATAAGAAAAAATAGTGTAGAGTGGTGGTGGAATAGAAATTTGGGGGGAGGGGGATGAAGAGGGTGAGGTGTGGGTGGTAAATTGATTAAAAGATAAATAACGTAAGAAGATATTTTCTTAGGAGAATAAATAATTTATTCTATTTTATTTATTAATAATGTATATATTAATTATTTATTAATATATATATATATAATTATTTTATTTAATAATTATTAGAGGAAAAGAAAATTTCTCATTTTTACCAATCACATACATCAATATATATATAGATATAAAATAAATTGTTTTTCGAGTTATCTCGAAGCAATCCTCAAGTTACAATTCTTTTACTTTAGCACGGATTTTCCTGAAATTAAGTGGGTGGTAATTTAAGGGGTGGCAAAGAAAACGGGAAATGCAAGCAAGCCTCTTATATTAGCCGATATTTCTTATTACAAAGATAGAAGAGCTTCGTTGAAACCTTCGATAACTTTACCTTTGTATTTTTATTTATTTGCTTCTTTTTTTTTTTTTCTTCTCATTCTCTCATATTTCCCTTCCTTTTCCTTCTTCACCGTTATTTCTATCTGATGTTTCTCAAGTTGTGTAATAGTTTGATTCGGTTAGGAGACGACGAGGTTGTCACCAATAGGAAAGTTTTCATTTATGGCCGTTGGGATCTGTCGGTGGTCGATGAAAGCAGACATGAATTTGCTTATGGTTTTATTTATTCCTTCGAAAAAGACACCAACCAACCAACCTTCTCTCTTTCTATTGCTTTGCTTTAGTTTTTTTTTCTTTACCTTTCATACTTTTCGACATCTCCTCGAAGGATATCGAAGTTGAAATTGTTTTTGAAATGTCCTCTTACTTTATGAAAAAGGAGCTTGAATTCTTTTCGTCACAAGGACCAAACGATTCCGAGATTTTATTTGTTATTCTTCTTTTTATCTTTTTCTATCATTACAAAAACTCCATTTTTCATGATCTCTTTTCAAACATCGAAACTATTACGTTTAATCCATTGGATCGCGGTAATACCAGAATACCTTTCACGTTCGTCATTATATTATAAAGACTATTGCATATGTATAACTAGGAGAATAAATTATTCAACAATGATTTATTGGATTGAACTATCAGTAATGACTGATAGGTTTCATGAAATTAATTTAATACAATTCATTAATATATTATATAACATATATATATATTATATTATATGTATAAATGTTTTCGATGAAAATAAATGAATAAATAAATCAATCAAATTACAATATGCAAATAATAATATTATTTAATTAACATAAAGAGTTATGTGTAAAATCGATAAATATTTAATTAATAAATAAAATAAAAAAGGAAAAAGGAAGAAAAATCGCGTCTTCATTTTCGTCGAAGAAGGGATCGTTAATTAACACGAAGTAGTAATACTAATTAAAACCACGACAAGCAAATGATTCTCTTTTCGAATCGTTAAAGGATTTAATTCGACGAAAAGGGAGAAATTGTCGAGGATAAAACTTTTCGAAGATCAAGCAGACAGACACCACCACCACTACTGCTTGCTTGTCTCTCTTCTTTTAATAATATATGTGTGTGTATGTGTGTGTGTGCGTGAGCAAGTCAGTATGCTTAAACGTTCGGCGAATGAGAGCGTCGTCGTATAGAAGAGTCCCAGAACGAGTTCGGAAACGAGTTCAAAACGAGTTCAAAACGAGCCGCTGGATGAGCTAGCTAGCTCGTGGAATGAGTTTCCAAAAGGTTTTCTCTGCTACTTCTAGTTGGAGAAAAACCCCCGCCAACCTAAACCAACGTCCAAGTTTTGTCCGTTTCATTCGAATTTACGAGAATAATTAAGAGTTTAACATTTGTTTTTCTTTTCTCCTTCTCTTTCACTTATACCGCGTTTCTTTCATTATCGATAAGCCAATTTTCTTATTTAGATTCTTTAATCAATTATTCAAAAAAAGTTAATCGACTAAATGTTATTCAGACGTATTTTGAAAAAATAAACTCGATTAAATTCTCACATGCAATATTTTCTTCTTTTTTTTTTTTTTTTTTTTTTTTTTTTATAATACTTTGTAAGAAAACAATGGTTAGAAAATATGATATTTCTTTCGAGGGAATCCTTAAAATGTGTTGATATATTTAATTTATTATAAAACCATGATTTGCTATATGTATCGAGACTCATTACACTTCCTATGGTTACTTTAACTGTACTAATAGAATGTTTCGAAATGTAAATTATTTTTATCGGCGTATAGATTTATTTAATCAGTTTATATCATTTATAAAACATTGTTCAAATTATCTGTAACTATCTCTATTTTTATCTGACTACTTTTATAAATTCTGTATTAAGAATAAAATGAAATAAAATGATTGATTTCGATCGGATGACAAATATGAAATATTTTGTATGACTTTTCAAAGAGTTTCGTTTAATTTATAAACAACGTGTTAGAAGATATTTTATTAGTGTCATTCGTTGATTCGAAGAGTTAACTATTAACGATTATCAACGATCCCCATTCGTTCTGTGTCATTATCTTTTGAATTAAAAACAAAAAACAAACATCGTCTCCAAAAATAAAAAAGGAAAAAGTTTAATAGGTCACAGAAATGCTTCTTTTTTTTTTATTTTATCGATGATCGAAAAATCGCACTGGGAATAATTCCAACTGGTATTAATAAAAAAGTTATATAATCCGTAAGGGATGGAACAAAAACTCTTTCTTTTTTTTTTCACTTTTGTGTAGACGAAAAAAAAATGTAGGAGTTATCGTAGGACGGAAGTTAAATGTTTAAATTCCGCGAGAGAATTGAAACTTTTTTTTCTGGCAAACTGTACGAAAACTTATAATTAATCGTTATCCATGATTAAAGTTTTTTTTTTTTCTTTCTTTCTTTCGTTCATCATACATAAAACTCGATCCTCCTATCCTAAAACATGCGCTCACTCTCTCTCTCTCTCTCTTTCTCTAATTTTGTTTTCTTCTTTTATTATTATTTTTCAGGTGTCGCGCAGGGTATCAGATGTTACAAATGTGGACAATACAACGAGGGAGTGGGAAGTATCACGCCTTGCATTAATTTTACCGCTCATATGGATTTGAAGGATTGTCCACCGAATTCCGAATGGTGCATCGTAAGTTGAACGTTTTTTCGTTAAATTAAACAATAATTATTATAAATATATGAGAAAGTTTAATCGATATCCTGCGATCATTATAGTTTAGAATAAAATAAAATGTTTTTGATTTTTATAATAATCGTAGACTTGTTAATGCAATTTTCTTTCTATTTCTTTCCTTTTTCTTTCTACATTTTATTTCTCGTTTCTTTGTGGTTTTCCGATTTTTTTTTTTTACTTATATATGAGGTATATGAGAAGATATTTTGAAGAATGTGAACTCTACTTTACAATAGTATGAAATTATTGAAAAATGAGAATAAAAATTTCTTATATTAGTGAAAATGCGTAAAGGTTAAGGTTTTTTTCTTTTTAAAAACGTAACACGAAACTTGTTCGTAATCGTCGTCGTTTTTTTGGTATTCGAATGATAACACTTTCCACTTAACATTTTTGTTTGCGAATAAACGCGGCGGCTGTTGCGGCGGCTGCTTCCTACTCGGCACACTTCTCGCGTTTTCTTTCGCCAGGGTAGTAAATGGATCGCAACAGGTCGCGAAACGTGAATGCCAATAGGATGAAAAAAGCTTAGGTAGGTTATTAAACCGTTAATCAGACTTCGAAGCAAAAAAAAGAAAGAAAAAAACGGAAAATAAAACTCGATGCTCTTCGTTTTTTTTTTTTTTTTTATTTTTTTTTCTTTTTTTTTTTTTTTTATTTCTTTTTTAATACCATTACACGCGGAATTCCGTTCGATTTTCTGGATGTTACGAATAGAATACATTTCCACGTATCATCTTCTTCTTCTTTTTCTTCTTCCTTTTTCTACCACGAAATTTTATCCACCTGACCAATCCAATATTTTAAAAACGTCATATCGTATTTCTCGAAGCTCTTATACCATATATCGGTTTTATTTGAGAACAAAATTTCTTCGTATTTGAATGCAAAAGTGAAACAAGTTCTTTTTTATTTTCTTTCTTTTTTTTGTCACATTTTTTATCGAGCCTTCTTCGAACAGTTTGAGAGACTGTTACGTGATCGATGTTTTGTTCCTTATCAATATCGTGATTGTTAATGCGTTAGTATTATTTCATTTTCTTTTTTTATATATAATTTCACTAACTTTGTAAATAATTATTCGACCAGAACGAGGTTTGTTTCTTTGATGTCCAAATTTCTTTAATCATTATTTATGTGTCACATATAATGATACTACATCGTGTTCATAAAAATGATAAATTTTTTATCCAACCTGAGTAGCATTCTTTTTTTTTTGTAATAACATTTCCAAACTTATCGAATTTCTTCTTTATTCTTCGATATAATTTTTGTATAAATTGAATATTACAATTTATACAGATATTATTGTTATCGAATTATTAAAATTTATTACAAATATTATTATTTATCGAAGACAATACGAGAAAAAAACTAGTTTCCCAACCTAATAAATAAATAAATAAATAAATATATATATATGGAATATTGCTGTGAATTAGAAGGGAGGAAAAAAAGTATAACACATTTTATGAAGAATACTATCTACATTTCCCCTTCCCATCGTTTCTTTTTCGTCAGTCTTGCTTGCATTAGTCTTTGACGTTTAATGTCGAAAGCTTTTAAATTAGATCGTGTTTCGTATATACTTTTTGAGCCGAGCTTTTTCTTTCTTTCTTTCTTTCTTGCTTTCTTTCTCTCTTTTTCATTCTCTTTCTCACTTTTATCATTCCATATGCATGTACTCACATATGTATATATAATACATATGTAGATAACATTCCTTATAACGTTTTCCTTTTATCGCCTTTTGATCTGAACTCGTGAGTGCTTTTTAAAATCGATAACGATTCGTATATCTCGTAAAAAGGTATACATACATACAATACATCAAACGGACACACTCGAGTTAACCCAACAGATAATATATCTTTTTTTCCTATTTTATCCTTTTTATCCCTTCCCATCTTCCTCTTTTTCCTCCTCCCCCCTCCATACTCTCCCCATATTTTCATCATCAGTTATTTCAAACGCATACAAGATATATAGATAGATTCAATTTAAAATTCGACGCAAATTTGATATACAATCACGGGTAAGATATCTCCGCAGGGAAATTAATGGAACGAACTTTATACGAAGTAAGAAATCTCGCGGCGAACTTTCTTCGCGTAATATAAAAAAAAAAAGAAGAAAGCCTCAAATTTACTTCAAATTTTGCGCCAAATACTTCTCCGAAGAAAAGTAATCTGGCTTATTAAATCTTTTTTTATCTAGTTCCTTTCTTTTTATTTATCTTTTTTTCCATGCGAATCTCACAAGTACGCAAACCTCGTGTTTTACGTCGTAAAAAATTAATTTTGGAGAATTGTAATAAGAATCCAAGTATTTTGTATCTTACTTAGAGAAATTTAAGTTGTTAATTGTTCTATCGGTCTCTTGAGAACAATCCAGCTTTCTTTGGCAAACTTTTTCCCTTTCCATATTTTGTTTTGTTTTAAAGAAAAATAGAGATAGAGAACGAAGGCAAGAAGAAAAGTAATGAAAAAAAAGATCAACACTTTTTTTCTCTTAAAGTCGTATAAATAATTACCCTTAATTTTATTTCCCTGCTATTAAGATCATTTTATTCATGAAAAGTATACATTTAAAATGAACATAATCATTACGGTGGATTTCATTTATTGTTTGAAATAAAAAGAAAAAAAAAGAAGAACCTTTATTATTTTGTTCTTAAGGAAAGAGTAAGTGAAGGAAAAAGGAAAGAAAGAGAGAAAAGAAGAAGGAAAAAAAATGTAGAAAAGGATCAACTTTCTTTTTAAAAGTCATATAAATAATATCATTCTAATGGAAACAACGTCGTTCGTACTTCATTATTCTGCAGCAAGTGCGCAAAGAAACTTTGTATAAATATACAATAGCGAGTAGTTTTTCTCTTGGAAAAAGAACGTAGAAAAGATAACGATTTGAGAGAGAGAGAAAGAAAGAGAGAGAGAGAGAATAATTTATGATTTACTGCATTGTGTAAGAGAGAGAGAGAGAGAGAGAGAGAGAGAGATGTAAATTTGAAATTTGCTTTCTCTCTTTCTTACCTTTTATTTTTTTTTCTGCTTTATCTTTCATCGAAACGTTAGGTTTAACAAAGAAAGAAAAAAAGAAGAAGATCAAAAAATCGAAATGAAGAAAATAGTTAAAGTTGAAAATTGTTTAACCACCAGACATTTGACATTTTATTTTCTTGTTCTTTTCCACAAAACGTCGAATTTATATTTCCTCGTTTTTCCCCGTAGCATACTCGAGAACTTTTCTTCTCATTCCTTCTTTCTTTTCTTCTTCACTTAGAAGAGACGATTGAAAGTGGAAGATATCGAGGAAACTCATTCGGCAAACCAACGTAGAATAATAAAAAGGTCTCGAAGGAGCAGGAAATGGGCCGGATATCGAGATCAGTAGTCTTCCGCGCTATTGGTCAGCCTTTTTCCGTTTTCTAGATAAGAGAAAGTTGCTACTTTTAAAGTCATTATATTATATACGTATATATTGAAAATTATTTTCATTAGTTTTTTTTATTTAAAGTTTCTTACAATAGAGAACTATTTTTCAATTTATATTTTATAATCGTAGAATAATTATCGTCATGATTTTTTTATAACATTTATAAATAATCGTCGATAAAAATTTGTTACACGTTTTAAACTAATGAAAAATTAATCGAATATTTTTTCTTAAAAAGAAGTCAAATTATCGTGGATACTTTTTGTAATAATAATTAATATAAATATTAATATCATCTATATTCATAGAGATTAAAGGAACTATTACATTTGTATTCGTGATTTCTTTTTTTTTTTGTAAATTATCGTAAGTATTTGAAAAATAATTTTTATATCTTTTTTATATTAAAAAAAAGAGAAAAAAAACACGTAAATCAAATGAAAATTAAAGTACAAGTTCTCTGAACTCGAACTCGAATAGAAAATTGACTTGTTTGATCTGAAAATGAATTGTCAAAGTATTATTGCAAAAGTTTGTATCCAATCGTCAGTTAAAGGTGTCTCTTCGTTTGTAACAAGACGAACGGACAATTCCCAAAAGCGATATAATTTTCCTGGCAAAGGTGCATTCACGTTAATACAGTGACTGCATTATTACGTAGATTCGCGTTGCATCCTCGTCCCTATGCAATGTACCGTCGGGTATTCCGGTTTGCCCTTCAAATTAGTGCCATGCACAGATATCAGACAGGTATTAATTAACATTTAGCTGTGGTTACCGGCCACGGTAGATACCGATTAAGCTTTCCAACCTTGTCTACTAAGTGCGAATACATATATAAGTACCGCGTGTTAGTGAATAATCGTGTTGAGCGTTTCTACTCGTTAATGCGAATTTAGTTACGAGATTACCTCACTCGCAGACTAATCTTTGTTTCATGTTAAAACGAAATTTCCTCTCGTTTTCATTCAAAACGTCGGACATAAGTTACACGTGTATCCTATTATTTACAATATGTGTGTATGTGTGTGTGTGTGTATCGTGAATAATTATATAAATTCAATTATATTTTTATATTGTTCGTAAAACATTAAAATATAAAATCAATTTACGCGATTTTGTATTGCAATTTCAAACAAAACTGAGATAAACGGATGTTGTATCTTAAAAAAAATTGTATCTTAAAATTGCATTTAACTTATTATTTACTAGTAGCCGTAAGTTTACCAGTAATCATACGCAAGATTCTATATACGTATAAAGTGATGTATAATTTTATACAATCTCGATTTTCTCGTAAACAAAATATATCTTGATCAAATTTATTAAGCCTTATTCCATTAAGAAAGCTTTTTCATTTTTTTTGAAATTGATTCGTTGGCCAATTCCGTTGCCAAATTTAAATTTGGAAATAAATAGCCTACGCGTTTACATATATATATATATATATCTATATACCCGTAGGAAATTAATTATTGGCACGCGACTTGTCGATATTCGTTTGAAATTCGTGGCACGGTGTGCAACTAATTTGATTACAAGTCGAATAGTGTTCGATCAAGCAACCTCCCTCCCTCCCTCCTCCCAGTTCCCTAATTCGAGAGATAAGATAGATCATTCCTGATCTACATCGATCCTTCTTCGCTTTTTACGTGATCGTTGAATTTTCCTTAGCACGTTTCCTCGTTAATTAAATATTTTTAATTTAATGTGTCCGACATAAGTAACAATTTGTACGATTTAATCATTAACGATCATCAAAATTTCATAACGCAAATAATGTTTAAATTATGTTTACATCGTAAAATATATGACTTTTAGAAGATGAGTCATTTGATCCACTGTGATAGAAATTGGGATATACAATGAGGTATTGTTAAGTATAAGGATAAATAAAATGACCAATGTAATTAGTGTTGAGAATTTTCAATGGTAACGAGTTGCGTTAAATGAACGAAAAGTAACGCGCGAGTTGAAGATTATTCAAAAAAAAAGCAATCAATCCTGACTTAATTGATCGCTTTGATAGATATCAAATAATTTGCGGATGTTGCTAAAACATAGAAAATAATAGGCTGACTTTTCATTCGAATTGGACACGGTGATCGGAATCGATTGACCATCTACACGTATACACGTATACACGTATACACATTTATCCTAACACGTTAGTTAGCTTTTCACGAAGAGAGTGAGAGACTGACTGACGGTTACGATCCGTTTTACATCTGCATAGAGATTGCTTCTCGTATATGGAAACGATACACACACCGTGCCGTCATTTAAACCGCGAAAATTTGATATTTGTTACGGTGAATTTTACGAAAGCAATTTTACCGCGACGTAAACGAAACGACCAATGCAATTATGTTTGTTTGTTTGTTTTTGTGAAAAAGAAACGAAACGGATAGCACAAGTCGAAGTTTGAGAACTTGGGTCCGGCCATTCGATGAATTTTATTATACAAATTATTTTCTAAATATATAATTAAAATAATATATAATACATAAATAGAAAATAAATCTTAACGTTATTGATTAGAATATTGTTATTTTTATTTGAATTTTGTATTTTTAATCGAATTTAAAAATATATTCGAGTTACTCGATAAAAATTATTTCTAAAGATTAATTGTTATCTCAAAATTGTAATATTTGATTTCAATTTAAGATAAAACGATAAATATCATATAATTATTATAGTCGTTTGTGATTCTAATTCGTTAAAGAATTTTTTGTGTATAATCATTCGTATCATATATGTGTGTGTATATATCCCCTTCAATAATACTTTTCTTTCTTTCTTTCTCTTTCTTATTATATGTCTATCTTCATATATATTTTTCTTTCTCTAAGCCTTGAAAGCTCGTGTCAAAGTAGAAACTATCGTGGAAAACTGTAGAACACTTTGATCCTCTTGAATCCTAGCGGAACACGTGGATATCGGGCAAAATCCTTGCTTGGAACGGCTTTTCCTTTCTGAAGATTTTTATATCCTCTTTTGAGAATTGCTAGACCGTGCAAACGTTAAGTATCATAAAATGTACGATATAAGGTGGTATACGAAACATTAGATAACAATTTTTGATTGTAATCTTTCTAAAGAACAAAAAAAACAAAAAGATATTTTTTATTATTGAAAAATGCAAGATAAATTTGTGTTCATATTATCTTTGAATAGTAAACGATATCAAAATCCAAAATTAATCCAACAATAAAATCCGAATATGGCACGTAACCATTTTCTTTCTTTTTTTCGAGATGAATCCTAGACGAGAAATTTCTAAAGAGATTATATCGCGTGGTTCTTCACGTAGAGGGGACTTTAATATCCTCTTTCTACTGAGGAGAGGTCAGAGTAATAAATCGTCCGACGATCGAAGCGTGACACGTACACCTGACACAAATGACTAGCGAGGATTATGGTTATAGCTAGGTGTAGTGTGGTGTTAGTGTGGTGTTAGTGTGGTGGTGATGATGATACGTCGAAGCTTACGATTAAATAATTCTTTTCGTATGTACATGATATTGTTCCGGATATTTTTTCTCGAGGGTTGGGTCGGAGGGGGGAGGGAAAACAAAAAGAATTGTTATATTTTACGTTGATACTTTTGTCATTTATCATTATATAATTATTTTTATTTTTTATTTAATTCCTTTTCACTCGTATACACATACACAACTCTGTGTATACATATAATTATATTATATTATATTTTTATATATATACAATAATAATTATCAATATTCTTGTCCAAAAATATGTTATTAATATATAAGTCTCAAAGGGAGTTATAGACGGTTAATAAATCTTATGAACAATTTATTTTGAACTAGTTGTACGTTTCGTCCCTTACTGGGGACTTCATCAGCAACTTGATCATTTACAGTCCACGTGTCAATGCATATTATCTTTTTTACAGAATCATACATTTCAATAAAACTTAACATATTACAATATAATTTGATCCTAAACACCTTATCTTATCACACGTAATCAAATACTGATTCTATCTAGACTAGTGTTTAATAATCTAGGTGTCTTCAGTATTGAAAATATGGTAAATATTTTTTATGCTAAAAGTDRATAAATTTTAATAAAACTTATATTAAATTAAAGTACACTCTTTTGTCTACGCATGGAATACCATATCGAGTAATAAATTTAGCATGTAAACTTCAAAAAATGTCAGAAAATGCAATGCTGTAAATTGTGTGCATCTTTGCAATTTCTTTGAAAAGTTTCGGTAAATATTTTTTATACTAAAAATGAATAGATTTCAGTAAAACTTATATTAAATTAAAGTGCACTCTTTTATCTACGCGTAGAATACCATATGAAGTTACAAATTTAGCATTTAAAGTTCAGGAAATGTCAGAGAATGCAATACTGTAAATTGTGCATCTTTGCAATTTTTTTGAAAAGTTTCGGTAAATATTTTTTATACTTTTTGCAAATGAATTTTAATGAAACTTATATTAAATTAAAGTGCTCTCTTTTCTCTACACGAAGAGTACAGATTTGAGTTATAAATCAATCTGCGAAGGTTCAAAAAATGGCAAAGAATGCGATGCTGCAATTTTTTTCCTACTTTGCCATATCTTTGAAAAGTTTCGGCAAATATTTTTTATACTTTTTGCAAATAGATTTTAATGATTTTTATATTAAATTAAAGTGCCCTCTTTTAGCTATACGTAGAGTATAAATTTGAGTTATAAATCAATTTGCAAAGGTTCAAAAAATGGCAAAGAAAATTTAGCGAATTAGGCAATGTGGATAATGCCTAAGGCCAGGCATTGTTAACATTGCCGGGGGTAGTTTGGAACCTAGGCCGGTATTGTTAACAATGTCTGGTTTTAGGCATTACTCACATTGCCTAATCCGCCAACTTTTCTTTGCCATTTTTTGAACGTTTGCAAATTGATTTATAAC